>NC_135568.1:2452500-2750000 GCF_964340395.1 Glandiceps talaboti
GGTTAAGAAAGGAAAGAGAAGAAGCAGAGAGGAGGAAACTTGAAGAGGATGAGGTAGAACGAGAAAGATTACAAAGAATCCGTGAAGAGAGAGAGAGAAGAGAGAAAGAAGAGTACAAACGTAAGATGGAAGAGTTAATGAGGAAAGTGAAAGAAGAGGAAGAAAGAAAACGATGTAAGTAATTCAGTATTTTTATGAAGTTATTATTATGATGATGTCCCATGATGGTTATGTCTTTATTCATCAACTGGAGGTGGATGGAAAAAGAGGGAGAGGGCGACCAAAGCTGACATGGAAGAGTATGGTGGAAGGACAATGTAAACAGATTGGATTAAACATCAATGACTATGGAAACATGGAAAGAAGGACATTCGGTGACCTCCCGCCAGGGGGAAGAAATCAACTTTAATTAATGATGATGATTAATATGTGCATTAGAAAATACAAGTCTAGAACTATTGCTGTTATTTTACACACATAAACATGAGTCTGTAAAATCTCTTCAAGTCAATAAGACAGAATTTGGGGTCAGCATACAAATGTTAATAATAGAGTTCATAATAAAATCAAAATTAAGCCAGTTTAGAATCCAATATGGCCACTGAATCCAATATGGCCACTGAATCCAATATGGCCACTGAATACAATATAGCACTGAATCCAATATGTTTACTGAATCCAAATATGGCCACCGAATACTATGTTTTAAAAATGTTTGGAAAAATAAAAGTTTGTCAACTTCCTTTAAAACAAGATGGTGAACCTAAAATTTCTTTTCAAAAGAATAAACTTTCATTTGTCGAACTTTGAGAGATTTTATAAACTTTAATTTTAAATGAAATTGTTCCGTGAGTCTCATTTTACTTGAAGTGTTCCATAAATGACAATCTCTTTCCATATTCTTCTATCTGCGCAGTGGAGGACGAACGTCTGAGAGCTGAAGAAGCAGAAAGGCTACGTATTGAACAAGAAATGTTGGCTGAAATGGAAGAAGCAGAAAGATTAGAATATGAACGCAGGAAGGCCGAGGAAGAAGCTGAACGCTTGAAACGTGAGGAAGAGGACCGAATACGTCGTGAGCATGAAGCTAAACTAAGACAGGAAGAAGCTGAAAGGCTTGCCAGAGAATTAGCAAAGAAACAGAAAGAATTAGAGGCTAGATTAATGTTTAATCGAAGTCTGCAATCAGAAGCACATGGACTAGATCACACTCAAGACATTAATCCTGCATTTACATGGTCATACTTTGAACTATTACAATATCTTGGAATCGAAATACCAGAAGCTCTTAAGCACAAAGATTTCTAAATCTTATCTTTAATGGAGTGTGTGTGCACTGACCAAGACACAAAGTTACCTTGCAACCAGCTTTATTTCAGCATTATATTACTGACAACAAGTGATAGCCTAATTCAGTTGCCATCACAACATTACATTTAATACTCAGTGTCTCTATTAAAGGGGGACAAGAAAGGAAAATTTACACACATGTATTGTACTACCATCCGTCCAAATTGTAGGATTTACCATGTAGGAAATTGTACATTTTATCAGATATTATCCACACATTTACTACTCTTTTGAAAATCTTTCAGGAAAAATATTTATAATGATTTGACAACATTGCGTATTCTGCTTCAATGGCACTTCTATTGAATTGATAAAGGTTTGACTCACATATCATTCATGTTGTTAAATGTACAAAAGTAGTAGATAATAAAGTCTCCCAAAAAAATGTTAAAATAAATGTTAAAATAAATGTTCTGCACAGAAATTTAGCGATTGATATGCGCAGAAATTGGCAAGTGCTGTCAAATCATTATTTCAGATTTCTTAGTAATTGTTGCATTTCTCGCAAATGTTATTTTTGTAATGTAATGAAACCTCACAAATACAAGGCTATTTGATGCATGTTTACATTGATTATGCAAATATGAAAATTCACAAATATGAAATTTTGATTTTTTATGCAAATTATGGGTATATTTGTAAATAAGTGCTCCTTATATTGCTTTGATATGCAAAAGCTGATTCATACTCTGTATGGTACTTGTACAAAGTGGAAATTCTACGTACAGCAGTGCTTCTAAATAATTATGCAAATATGTAAAAAAATTATCATTTTTATATAGATTATGCAAATCAAGAATGTACTTTTCGTTGATAATTTTATCAAATTTCTGTGAAACTTGCATCATTATACGGAGTAAAGAAGGGTTAAAAATTCAAAATAACATTGGAAATTGATTTCAAACAAATGAGTGTTGCCAGACTTCTTCTGCTTGCAAGAATTAGCTGTAAGTCTTTGTTATTTCTTTTCCATAAATGTCTTTATAAATGTCTTCAAAGAAATGCTAATGTAGACATTGTTTAGAGTTTGTCATTAGATACCATAATAGTGTCTAACTATATGTCTTCTTAGTTTGTACCAAGTATTACATTACACAATTAGTATCCAGAAATACATATATAGTAAGATATAGTAAGAAACAATTCGGACATGAAAACAGCGATGGAATAAATATAGCGTTGACTTTGCCTATTCTTGAGAATCAGGAGTAATACAAGTTTCATGCCAAGATGTAATTGTTGTTGGTAATTGATCGCTGTAAAAACACCATCCAAACCAGTTGTGTTTATTGATAGTTTATAAGTTCTTTGAGTGTCCAGTTATGATGTAGACAACTAACTGTATGAGTAACTTTTACAGATGTGTACAGGCTAATAGGAGTATCAAGAAAATCTAAATATGGTATATCCGTTGAAGTTTGTCTATCGGTGATCTTGTTTTAATATTGGATTTTATCTTTGTATGAAGTCATTCCTTAGCACATTTTGTACAGGTAAATTCAGCGCCATTCATTCCACAGTTGTGTCTTTGCATGAAATTTTTCCTAAGTTAGCACACTTTATACAACCAAGTCAACATATTCATTCCAAATATTGTCAGATGTATACCTGACAATGTTTCCAATCCTTGCAGCTTTACACCAGTCTTGCCATGTGTATTTACAAGTCGCAACTCCAAACTCGATATAAAATACACTCCCAGTTTAAATTTCAACTTACATTTAATGACTTTCGCCTACTGGACAGGAAGGACGAATATTTTATGAATTATGTGTCGTCTTTGAGGAATGATTCACCATATTTGTGTAGTTACTACTCCATACTGCTTCATTATTTGTGTTAACAACTGACATGTCTTATTGTGTAGTTAGACATTAAGTTATGAACATAACATAAAGTTTGTTACCATGGAAACATTTCAATGAAAACGGTAGATTGCACTGCAATAGTGTATCACTCTTCAAATGAAAATTGAAGTGATAAAAGTGAAGTGATATAATTGGGGCAATGTTTCATGAATATAATAACCATCTGAGTAACACTTAATAGAGAACCGACAGTAATGTCATTGGTACAATACTTCATTAATATGCTAATGACCATGTGAGTAACTCATGTCAGAGGACAAGTGATGGGATATGATTGGTGCAGTTATTCATGATTATGCAAATGAACTCAAAATGACAGGGCAAATGCTGTCATGCAATTGGTGCAGTATTTTATGAATATGTTAATGAACATTGTCATTGAAGTCACACCATTTAGAGATGATGTAAATTGATTATGTTGAGTGAAATAATGATCAAATGTTGAATTAGCATAATATTCTCAGTACATCCTAATATGGCTAGGACCTGGTCATGTAAACTGGCAGCCAATCACAGCAAGAGATGTGAAATGAACAAAGTTACGCTTCATTGTAAATGTTTTGTACAAGCTTTCCGCACTACAGAAATGGCAAGCCTGCATTGTATTCTAATTGATAAACTTACTACTTCAGTCAACAATTATTGAAATGAGGGGCCTTTCGGCAATCTCAAAGAAATGTTTGTGATAGAGAACAAGAAAAAAAAATGAAATGTACATGATATGGACAGCATATAATCATCCATATGTACATGATAGATGACAAACTTATGTTCTCTAAAAAGATTAGCGATATTTATGTTTTTGTGTTCAGTGAATCATTTTTCTTTTTTTTGTGAAACAATGTATAATCATGAACTTGGACAATCCCACCTTAGAGCACAATCAGATTTTTCAATTGCTGAAAAAAAAAACAATTGAAAAATAAATGGTGTTCTGCTCCCATTTCAGTGTGTTTAGAGTGTAAACAATTTTTCAAACTCTTGATTCTGTAAGAATACTAACAGTGCCTTCTCTTATGCAACACGAGTGAACATTTGAATATAAACATTTCACACCTGGTACTTTTCAGGTATATGCAAATTACAATTACAGATGTACATGGCATTGTTTTTGCAGAATTTTACTGTAGCACCAAGATACTATGAAGCAGCTGTGAGTTACTTGAAACACCATTTATCTGGAATTTCATTATTTATTTTGATTTTACTAGACACGCCATAGCTTTAATAATATCAGGTTGTAATAAAATTTGGTCAACTAAACAAAATAATTTATGCTTTAATCAGGTTGGTGTAAGTGTTTTCAAGTTTTATAATATGTATGGATACAGCTTCACTTCATACAAGTTGATATACAGCACTTGACCTGATATATGTTATGGTGGCTAGACTTTGTTTTTCATCACTTTTCCTTTTCAAAAAACTTTCAAAAGTTATAAGCCATGATTTTAACAAATAGGATGACCCCTTTTGAAGATAAGTTGATTTCATTTAACTTGACGATGTGTACACAATACTGTTTTAGTATTGTGATAATTGTAAATCTTATACACATTTTTGGAAAATGTAAAATAAATTTGTCATGTTCAAAATGGTAACAGTGAAGATACATTACTGGAATCTGGTTTTTGAAGCAACTACGTAGCTTTCATCCAAGTCACTCAGACATCATTAGTATAATGAAATACTAGATTTCAATAAGGTAACTTCACTATATTACTACCATTTCAAATGGAGTCATGTATTAAATTTCTATTCTACTATGTACAAAGTGTGTACATATTTCAGATTTGGAAAATAACTTTGAGAGTGAAAAGGAGATATTGGTTTGCATTATGTAGTCCACACAAACAGCATATCACATGATCTATATGTATATTATGGGATATTTTCCGTCCAAAATTGATTATTTCTGTGTCTTGACCTTCAAATGTCTCAAACGTTTTGTGTAAGTGTTTCAATAAATATAGTGTACAGAACATTGTTTGTGCATTAATGGCTTTGATTAGTCAGTCAGTCAGTGTAAGGTTACTGGTCACTAGCTGAAAGGAAAGTCTGTGAGTGTGTGTGTGTGTGTGTGTGTGTGTGTGTGTGTGTGTGTGTGTGTGTGTGTGTGGATGGATGGATGGATGGATGGATGGATGTGTACGGAAGGTCAAATGTCAATGTCTTAATTGAAAGATTGTACCTGATAATCGGGGGTTAGACACTTGAATGGAGTCTATGTGTTACAGTTTTTGAGTTATGCCAAAAAATCGATTTTTAACTAAAAATATAAGGATGCAGATGCACGAACATGTAGCCGTGATATATAGATGGCGCCCTCATTATTTTTATATTTTATGCTTTTGTTTTCTATTACTTCATGTATACATCCCACTGTAAGTTTGGTGTCGATGTGGAAAGCAAAGACCGATGGTTCCCGAAGAGCAAATCACGGTTTTCTCGGTAACCTTCGGTGTATGTTTGAACAATAGAAACCCTTGCAAACTACCAAAGACGATTGCAGAGCTTATAAGCCCCGTATGAACACATCGGAACCATACCCATCACCTCTAGGCTCCTGTCTTGCCTGTGGTGCTAACAGATACCCATAATTTTCTATTTCATCGCCTCATGAATAAAAAAAATCAGACTGTCTTAAAATCTTCTCACGATTAGACTCTGACCAATGCGTGAGGGCGCCCATTACAACATACTATACTGACCGGACCGGGCCGGGATGGGTTGATTCTGGTATCACCTGTTGCTATTGGCAAAACAAAGAAACCGACATTTTTCACCTCTTGCGTAATAAGTCGTTTTCCCTGTGCCCATGACCCAGGCCAATAATATGTTAGAAGTTTTTAATACAGAAACATACAATTTAGAATTGATTTTTGATAATTTAAGGTTAATATATATCTGTGATGGGAAATTATTCAACGAAATACAAATATGAATGTAAGGTAGATGGCAGTATACATCATGAAAGCCAATTTCTAAAACTTTCAGACGGTTGGCCATGATGAGGCGCCCTCACGCATCGATCTCTGATCGAGTTGTGACAAGTTTAATAAGGAATTCTGATTTTTTTTATTCATGAGGCGATGAAACATAAAATTACGGGTATCCGTTAGCACCACAGACAAGATAAAAGCCTAGAGGTGATGGGTATGGTTTCGATGTGTTAATAGGTGGCTTATAAGCTCTGTAACCGTCTCTGGAAGTTTGTAAGGCTTTCTATTGTTCAAACGTACGCCGAAGGTTACCGAGAAAACCGTGATTTGCTCTTCGGGAATCATCGGTCTTTGCTTTCCACAGCTGCACCATACAAAGAAGCAAAGACCGATGGTTCCCGAAGAGCAAATCACGGTTTTCTCGGTAACCTTCGGCGTACGTTTGAACAATAGAAAGCGTCAAAAACTTCCAGAGACGATTACAGAGCTTATAAGCCCCCTATTAACACATCGGAACCATACCCATCACCTCTAGGCTTCTATCTTGCCTGTGGTGCTCACTGATTCCCGTAATTTTCTGTTTCATCGCCTCATGAATAAAAAAAATCAGAATGTCTTAAAATCTTCTCATGATTAGACTCTGACCAATGTGTGAGGGCGCCCATTACAACATACTATACTGACCGGACCGGGCCGGGATGGGTTGATTCTGGTATCACCTGTTGCTATTGGCAAAACAAAGAAACTCACATTTTTCACCTCTTACGTAATAAGTCGTTTTAACTGTGCCCATGACCCAGGCCAATAATATGTTAGAAGTTTTTGATACAGAAACATACAATTTAGAATTGATTTTTGATAATTTAAGGTTAATATATATCTGTGATGGGAAATTATTCAACGAAATACAAATATGAATGTAAGGTAGATGGCAGTATACATCATGAAAGCCAATTTCTAAAACTTTCAGACGGTTGGCCATGATGAGGCGCCCTCACGCATCGATCTCTGATCGAGTTGTGACAAGTTTAATAAGGAATTCTGATTTTTTTTATTCATGAGGCCATGAAACATAAAATTACGGGTATCCGTTAGCACCACAGGCAAGATAAAAGCCTAGAGGTGATGGGTATGGTTTCGATGTGTTAATAGGTGGCTTATAAGCTCTGTAACCGTCTCTGGAAGTTTGTAAGGCTTTCTATTGTTCAAACGTACGCCGAAGGTTACCGAGAAAACCGTGATTTGCTCTTCGGGAATCATCGGTCTTTGCTTTCCACAGCTGCACCATACAAAGAAGCAAAGACCGATGGTTCCCGAAGAGCAAATCACGGTTTTCTCGGTAACCTTCGGCGTACGTTTGAACAATAGAAAGCGTCGAAAACTTCCAGAGACGATTACAGAGCTTATAAGCCCCCTATTAACACATCGGAACCATACCCATCACCTCTAGGCTCCTGTCTTGCCTGTGGTGCTAACGGATACCCGTAATTTTCTATTTCATCGCCTCATGAATAAAAAAAATCAGACTGTCTTAAAATCTTCTCATGATTAGACTCTGACCAATGCGTGAGGGCGCCCATTACAACATACTATACTGACCGGACCGGGCCGGGATGGGTTGATTCTGGTATCACCTGTTGCTATTGGCAAAACAAAGAAACTCACATTTTTCACCTCTTACGTAATAAGTCGTTTTAACTGTGCCCATGACCCAGGCCAATAATATGTTAGAAGTTTTTGATACAGAAACATACAATTTAGAATTGATTTTTGATAATTTAAGGTTAATATATATCTGTGATGGGAAATTATTCAACGAAATACAAATATGAATGTAAGGTAGATGGCAGTATACATCATGAAAGCCAATTTCTAAAACTTTCAGACGGTTGGCCATGATGAGGCGCCCTCACGCATCGATCTCTGATCGAGTTGTGACAAGTTTAATAAGGAATTCTGATTTTTTTTATTCATGAGGCCATGAAACATAAAATTACGGGTATCCGTTAGCACCACAGGCAAGATAAAAGCCTAGAGGTGATGGGTATGGTTTCGATGTGTTAATAGGTGGCTTATAAGCTCTGTAACCGTCTCTGGAAGTTTGTAAGGCTTTCTATTGTTCAAACGTACGCCGAAGGTTACCGAGAAAACCGTGATTTGCTCTTCGGGAATCATCGGTCTTTGCTTTCCACAGCTGCACCATACAAAGAAGCAAAGACCGATGGTTCCCGAAGAGCAAATCACGGTTTTCTCGGTAACCTTCGGCGTACGTTTGAACAATAGAAAGCGTCGAAAACTTCCAGAGACGATTACAGAGCTTATAAGCCCCCTATTAACACATCGGAACCATACCCATCACCTCTAGGCTCCTGTCTTGCCTGTGGTGCTAACGGATACCCGTAATTTTCTATTTCATCACCTCATGAATAAAAAAAATCAGACTGTCTTAAAATCTTCTCATGATTAGACTCTGACCAATGCGTGAGGGCGCCCATTACAACATACTATACTGACCGCACCGGGCCGGGATGGGTTGATTCTGGTATCACCTGTTGCTATTGGCAAAACAAAGAAACTCACATTTTTCACCTCTTACGTAATAAGTCGTTTTAACTGTGCCCATGACCCAGGCCAATAATATGTTAGAAGTTTTTAATACAGAAACATACAATTTAGAATTGATTTTTGATAATTTAAGGTTAATATATATCTGTGATGGGAAATTATTCAACGAAATACAAATATGAATGTAAGGTAGATGGCAGTATACATCATGAAAGCCAATTTCTAAAACTTTCAGACGGTTGGCCATGATGAGGCGCCCTCACGCATCGATCTCTGATCGAGTTGTGACAAGTTTAATAAGGAATTCTGATTTTTTTTATTCATGAGGCCATGAAACATAAAATTACGGGTATCCGTTAGCACCACAGGCAAGATAAAAGCCTAGAGGTGATGGGTATGGTTTCGATGTGTTAATAGGTGGCTTATAAGCTCTGTAACCGTCTCTGGAAGTTTGTAAGGCTTTCTATTGTTCAAACGTACGCCGAAGGTTACCGAGAAAACCGTGATTTGCTCTTCGGGAATCATCGGTCTTTGCTTTCCACAGCTGCACCATACAAAGAAGCAAAGACCGATGGTTCCCGAAGAGCAAATCACGGTTTTCTCGGTAACCTTCGGCGTACGTTTGAACAATAGAAAGCGTCGAAAACTTCCAGAGACGATTACAGAGCTTATAAGCCCCCTATTAACACATCGGAACCATACCCATCACCTCTAGGCTCCTGTCTTGCCTGTGGTGCTAACGGATACCCGTAATTTTCTATTTCATCACCTCATGAATAAAAAAAATCAGACTGTCTTAAAATCTTCTCATGATTAGACTCTGACCAATGCGTGAGGGCGCCCATTACAACATACTATACTGACCGCACCGGGCCGGGATGGGTTGATTCTGGTATCACCTGTTGCTATTGGCAAAACAAAGAAACTCACATTTTTCACCTCTTACGTAATAAGTCGTTATCCCTGTGCCCATGACCCAGGCCAATAATATGTTAGAAGTTATTAATACAGAAACATACAATTTAGAATTGATTTTTGATAATTTAAGGTTAATATATATCTGTGATGGGAAATTATTCAACGAAATACAAATATGAATGTAAGGTAGATGGCAGTATACATCATGAAAGCCAATTTCTAAAACTTTCAGACGGTTGGCCATGATGAGGCGCCCTCACGCATCGATCTCTGATCGAGTTGTGACAAGTTTAATAAGGAATTCTGATTTTTTTTATTCATGAGGCCATGAAACATGAAATTACGGGTATCCGTTAGCACCACAGGCAAGATAAAAGCCTAGAGGTGATGGGTATGGTTTCGATGTGTTAATAGGTGGCTTATAAGCTCTGTAACCGTCTCTGGAAGTTTGTAAGGCTTTCTATTGTTCAAACGTACGCCGAAGGTTACCGAGAAAACCGTGATTTGCTCTTCGGGAATCATCGGTCTTTGCTTTCCACAGCTGCACCATACAAAGAAGCAAAGACCGATGGTTCCCGAAGAGCAAATCACGGTTTTCTCGGTAACCTTCGGCGTACGTTTGAACAATAGAAAGCGTCGAAAACTTCCAGAGACGATTACAGAGCTTATAAGCCCCCTATTAACACATCGGAACCATACCCATCACCTCTAGGCTCCTGTCTTGCCTGTGGTGCTAACGGATACCCGTAATTTTCTATTTCATCACCTCATGAATAAAAAAAATCAGACTGTCTTAAAATCTTCTCATGATTAGACTCTGACCAATGCGTGAGGGCGCCCATTACAACATACTATACTGACCGCACCGGGCCGGGATGGGTTGATTCTGGTATCACCTGTTGCTATTGGCAAAACAAAGAAACTCACATTTTTCACCTCTTACGTAATGAGTCGTTTTCCCTGTGCCCATGACCCAGGCCAATAATATGTTAGAAGTTTTTAATACAGAAACATACAATTTAGAATTGATTTTTGATAATTTAAGGTTAATATATATCTGTGATGGGAAATTATTCAACGAAATACAAATATGAATGTAAGGTAGATGGCAGTATACATCATGAAAGCCAATTTCTAAAACTTTCAGACGGTTGGCCATGATGAGGCGCCCTCACGCATCGATCTCTGATCGAGTTGTGACAAGTTTAATAAGGAATTCTGATTTTTTTTATTCATGAGGCCATGAAACATAAAATTACGGGTATCCGTTAGCACCACAGGCAAGATAAAAGCCTAGAGGTGATGGGTATGGTTTCGATGTGTTAATAGGTGGCTTATAAGCTCTGTAACCGTCTCTGGAAGTTTGTAAGGCTTTCTATTGTTCAAACGTACGCCGAAGGTTACCGAGAAAACCGTGATTTGCTCTTCGGGAATCATCGGTCTTTGCTTTCCACAGCTGCACCATACAAAGAAGCAAAGACCGATGGTTCCCGAAGAGCAAATCACGGTTTTCTCGGTAACCTTCGGCGTACGTTTGAACAATAGAAAGCGTCGAAAACTTCCAGAGACGATTACAGAGCTTATAAGCCCCCTATTAACACATCGGAACCATACCCATCACCTCTAGGCTCCTGTCTTGCCTGTGGTGCTAACGGATACCCGTAATTTTCTATTTCATCACCTCATGAATAAAAAAAATCAGACTGTCTTAAAATCTTCTCATGATTAGACTCTGACCAATGCGTGAGGGCGCCCATTATATATACTGACCGGACCGGGCCGGGATGGGTTGATTCTGGTATCACCTGTTGCTATTGGCAAAACAAAGAAACTCACATTTTTCACCTCTTACGTAATAAGTCGTTTTCCCTGTGCCCATGACCCAGGCCAATAATATGTTAGAAGTTATTAATACAGAAACATACAATTTAGAATTGATTTTTGATAATTTAAGGTTAATATATATCTGTGATGGGAAATTATTCAACGAAATACAAATATGAATGTAAGGTAGATGGCAGTATACATCATGAAAGCCAATTTCTAAAACTTTCAGACGGTTGGCCATGATGAGGCGCCCTCACGCATCGATCTCTGATCGAGTTGTGACAAGTTTAATAAGGAATTCTGATTTTTTTTATTCATGAGGCCATGAAACATAAAATTACGGGTATCCGTTAGCACCACAGACAAGATAAAAGCCTAGAGGTGATGGGTATGGTTTCGATGTGTTAATAGGTGGCTTATAAGCTCTGTAACCGTCTCTGGAAGTTTGTAAGGCTTTCTATTGTTCAAACGTACGCCGAAGGTTACCGAGAAAACCGTGATTTGCTCTTCGGGAATCATCGGTCTTTGCTTTCCACAGCTGCACCATACAAAGAAGCAAAGACCGATGGTTCCCGAAGAGCAAATCACGGTTTTCTCGGTAACCTTCGGCGTACGTTTGAACAATAGAAAGCGTCGAAAACTTCCAGAGACGATTACAGAGCTTATAAGCCCCCTATTAACACATCGGAACCATACCCATCACCTCTAGGCTCCTGTCTTGCCTGTGGTGCTAACGGATACCCGTAATTTTCTATTTCATCACCTCATGAATAAAAAAAATCAGACTGTCTTAAAATCTTCTCATGATTAGACTCTGACCAATGCGTGAGGGCGCCCATTACAACATACTATACTGACCGCACCGGGCCGGGATGGGTTGATTCTGGTATCACCTGTTGCTATTGGCAAAACAAAGAAACTCACATTTTTCACCTCTTACGTAATGAGTCGTTTTCCCTGTGCCCATGACCCAGGCCAATAATATGTTAGAAGTTTTTAATACAGAAACATACAATTTAGAATTGATTTTTGATAATTTAAGGTTAATATATATCTGTGATGGGAAATTATTCAACGAAATACAAATATGAATGTAAGGTAGATGGCAGTATACATCATGAAAGCCAATTTCTAAAACTTTCAGACGGTTGGCCATGATGAGGCGCCCTCACGCATCGATCTCTGATCGAGTTGTGACAAGTTTAATAAGGAATTCTGATTTTTTTTATTCATGAGGCCATGAAACATAAAATTACGGGTATCCGTTAGCACCACAGGCAAGATAAAAGCCTAGAGGTGATGGGTATGGTTTCGATGTGTTAATAGGTGGCTTATAAGCTCTGTAACCGTCTCTGGAAGTTTGTAAGGCTTTCTATTGTTCAAACGTACGCCGAAGGTTACCGAGAAAACCGTGATTTGCTCTTCGGGAATCATCGGTCTTTGCTTTCCACAGCTGCACCATACAAAGAAGCAAAGACCGATGGTTCCCGAAGAGCAAATCACGGTTTTCTCGGTAACCTTCGGCGTACGTTTGAACAATAGAAAGCGTCGAAAACTTCCAGAGACGATTACAGAGCTTATAAGCCCCCTATTAACACATCGGAACCATACCCATCACCTCTAGGCTCCTGTCTTGCCTGTGGTGCTAACGGATACCCGTAATTTTCTATTTCATCACCTCATGAATAAAAAAAATCAGACTGTCTTAAAATCTTCTCATGATTAGACTCTGACCAATGCGTGAGGGCGCCCATTATATATACTGACCGGACCGGGCCGGGATGGGTTGATTCTGGTATCACCTGTTGCTATTGGCAAAACAAAGAAACTCACATTTTTCACCTCTTACGTAATAAGTCGTTTTCCCTGTGCCCATGACCCAGGCCAATAATATGTTAGAAGTTATTAATACAGAAACATACAATTTAGAATTGATTTTTGATAATTTAAGGTTAATATATATCTGTGATGGGAAATTATTCAACGAAATACAAATATGAATGTAAGGTAGATGGCAGTATACATCATGAAAGCCAATTTCTAAAACTTTCAGACGGTTGGCCATGATGAGGCGCCCTCACGCATCGATCTCTGATCGAGTTGTGACAAGTTTAATAAGGAATTCTGATTTTTTTTATTCATGAGGCCATGAAACATAAAATTACGGGTATCCGTTAGCACCACAGACAAGATAAAAGCCTAGAGGTGATGGGTATGGTTTCGATGTGTTAATAGGTGGCTTATAAGCTCTGTAACCGTCTCTGGAAGTTTGTAAGGCTTTCTATTGTTCAAACGTACGCCGAAGGTTACCGAGAAAACCGTGATTTGCTCTTCGGGAATCATCGGTCTTTGCTTTCCACAGCTGCACCATACAAAGAAGCAAAGACCGATGGTTCCCGAAGAGCAAATCACGGTTTTCTCGGTAACCTTCGGCGTACGTTTGAACAATAGAAAGCGTCGAAAACTTCCAGAGACGATTACAGAGCTTATAAGCCCCCTATTAACACATCGGAACCATACCCATCACCTCTAGGCTCCTGTCTTGCCTGTGGTGCTAACGGATACCCGTAATTTTCTATTTCATCACCTCATGAATAAAAAAAATCAGACTGTCTTAAAATCTTCTCATGATTAGACTCTGACCAATGCGTGAGGGCGCCCATTACAACATACTATACTGACCGCACCGGGCCGGGATGGGTTGATTCTGGTATCACCTGTTGCTATTGGCAAAACAAAGAAACTCACATTTTTCACCTCTTACGTAATGAGTCGTTTTCCCTGTGCCCATGA
Source organism: Glandiceps talaboti (assembly GCF_964340395.1). NCBI lineage: Eukaryota > Metazoa > Hemichordata > Enteropneusta > Spengelidae > Glandiceps > Glandiceps talaboti. The sequence continues at coordinate 2,466,761 of NC_135568.1, forward strand.
CCCAGGCCAATAATATGTTAGAAGTTTTTAATACAGAAACATACAATTTAGAATTGATTTTTGATAATTTAAGGTTAATATATATCTGTGATGGGAAATTATTCAACGAAATACAAATATGAATGTAAGGTAGATGGCAGTATACATCATGAAAGCCAATTTCTAAAACTTTCAGACGGTTGGCCATGATGAGGCGCCCTCACGCATCGATCTCTGATCGAGTTGTGACAAGTTTAATAAGGAATTCTGATTTTTTTTATTCATGAGGCCATGAAACATAAAATTACGGGTATCCGTTAGCACCACAGGCAAGATAAAAGCCTAGAGGTGATGGGTATGGTTTCGATGTGTTAATAGGTGGCTTATAAGCTCTGTAACCGTCTCTGGAAGTTTGTAAGGCTTTCTATTGTTCAAACGTACGCCGAAGGTTACCGAGAAAACCGTGATTTGCTCTTCGGGAATCATCGGTCTTTGCTTTCCACAGCTGCACCATACAAAGAAGCAAAGACCGATGGTTCCCGAAGAGCAAATCACGGTTTTCTCGGTAACCTTCGGCGTACGTTTGAACAATAGAAAGCGTCGAAAACTTCCAGAGACGATTACAGAGCTTATAAGCCCCCTATTAACACATCGGAACCATACCCATCACCTCTAGGCTCCTGTCTTGCCTGTGGTGCTAACGGATACCCGTAATTTTCTATTTCATCACCTCATGAATAAAAAAAATCAGACTGTCTTAAAATCTTCTCATGATTAGACTCTGACCAATGCGTGAGGGCGCCCATTATATATACTGACCGGACCGGGCCGGGATGGGTTGATTCTGGTATCACCTGTTGCTATTGGCAAAACAAAGAAACTCACATTTTTCACCTCTTACGTAATAAGTCGTTTTCCCTGTGCCCATGACCCAGGCCAATAATATGTTAGAAGTTATTAATACAGAAACATACAATTTAGAATTGATTTTTGATAATTTAAGGTTAATATATATCTGTGATGGGAAATTATTCAACGAAATACAAATATGAATGTAAGGTAGATGGCAGTATACATCATGAAAGCCAATTTCTAAAACTTTCAGACGGTTGGCCATGATGAGGCGCCCTCACGCATCGATCTCTGATCGAGTTGTGACAAGTTTAATAAGGAATTCTGATTTTTTTTATTCATGAGGCCATGAAACATAAAATTACGGGTATCCGTTAGCACCACAGACAAGATAAAAGCCTAGAGGTGATGGGTATGGTTTCGATGTGTTAATAGGTGGCTTATAAGCTCTGTAACCGTCTCTGGAAGTTTGTAAGGCTTTCTATTGTTCAAACGTACGCCGAAGGTTACCGAGAAAACCGTGATTTGCTCTTCGGGAATCATCGGTCTTTGCTTTCCACAGCTGCACCATACAAAGAAGCAAAGACCGATGGTTCCCGAAGAGCAAATCACGGTTTTCTCGGTAACCTTCGGCGTACGTTTGAACAATAGAAAGCGTCGAAAACTTCCAGAGACGATTACAGAGCTTATAAGCCCCCTATTAACACATCGGAACCATACCCATCACCTCTAGGCTCCTGTCTTGCCTGTGGTGCTAACGGATACCCGTAATTTTCTATTTCATCACCTCATGAATAAAAAAAATCAGACTGTCTTAAAATCTTCTCATGATTAGACTCTGACCAATGCGTGAGGGCGCCCATTACAACATACTATACTGACCGCACCGGGCCGGGATGGGTTGATTCTGGTATCACCTGTTGCTATTGGCAAAACAAAGAAACTCACATTTTTCACCTCTTACGTAATAAGTCGTTATCCCTGTGCCCATGACCCAGGCCAATAATATGTTAGAAGTTATTAATACAGAAACATACAATTTAGAATTGATTTTTGATAATTTAAGGTTAATATATATCTGTGATGGGAAATTATTCAACGAAATACAAATATGAATGTAAGGTAGATGGCAGTATACATCATGAAAGCCAATTTCTAAAACTTTCAGACGGTTGGCCATGATGAGGCGCCCTCACGCATCGATCTCTGATCGAGTTGTGACAAGTTTAATAAGGAATTCTGATTTTTTTTATTCATGAGGCCATGAAACATGAAATTACGGGTATCCGTTAGCACCACAGGCAAGATAAAAGCCTAGAGGTGATGGGTATGGTTTCGATGTGTTAATAGGTGGCTTATAAGCTCTGTAACCGTCTCTGGAAGTTTGTAAGGCTTTCTATTGTTCAAACGTACGCCGAAGGTTACCGAGAAAACCGTGATTTGCTCTTCGGGAATCATCGGTCTTTGCTTTCCACAGCTGCACCATACAAAGAAGCAAAGACCGATGGTTCCCGAAGAGCAAATCACGGTTTTCTCGGTAACCTTCGGCGTACGTTTGAACAATAGAAAGCGTCGAAAACTTCCAGAGACGATTACAGAGCTTATAAGCCCCCTATTAACACATCGGAACCATACCCATCACCTCTAGGCTCCTGTCTTGCCTGTGGTGCTAACGGATACCCGTAATTTTCTATTTCATCACCTCATGAATAAAAAAAATCAGACTGTCTTAAAATCTTCTCATGATTAGACTCTGACCATTACAACATACTATACTGACCGCACCGGGCCGGGATGGGTTGATTCTGGTATCACCTGTTGCTATTGGCAAAACAAAGAAACTCACATTTTTCACCTCTTACGTAATGAGTCGTTTTCCCTGTGCCCATGACCCAGGCCAATAATATGTTAGAAGTTTTTAATACAGAAACATACAATTTAGAATTGATTTTTGATAATTTAAGGTTAATATATATCTGTGATGGGAAATTATTCAACGAAATACAAATATGAATGTAAGGTAGATGGCAGTATACATCATGAAAGCCAATTTCTAAAACTTTCAGACGGTTGGCCATGATGAGGCGCCCTCACGCATCGATCTCTGATCGAGTTGTGACAAGTTTAATAAGGAATTCTGATTTTTTTTATTCATGAGGCCATGAAACATAAAATTACGGGTATCCGTTAGCACCACAGGCAAGATAAAAGCCTAGAGGTGATGGGTATGGTTTCGATGTGTTAATAGGTGGCTTATAAGCTCTGTAACCGTCTCTGGAAGTTTGTAAGGCTTTCTATTGTTCAAACGTACGCCGAAGGTTACCGAGAAAACCGTGATTTGCTCTTCGGGAATCATCGGTCTTTGCTTTCCACAGCTGCACCATACAAAGAAGCAAAGACCGATGGTTCCCGAAGAGCAAATCACGGTTTTCTCGGTAACCTTCGGCGTACGTTTGAACAATAGAAAGCGTCGAAAACTTCCAGAGACGATTACAGAGCTTATAAGCCCCCTATTAACACATCGGAACCATACCCATCACCTCTAGGCTCCTGTCTTGCCTGTGGTGCTAACGGATACCCGTAATTTTCTATTTCATCACCTCATGAATAAAAAAAATCAGACTGTCTTAAAATCTTCTCATGATTAGACTCTGACCAATGCGTGAGGGCGCCCATTATATATACTGACCGGACCGGGCCGGGATGGGTTGATTCTGGTATCACCTGTTGCTATTGGCAAAACAAAGAAACTCACATTTTTCACCTCTTACGTAATAAGTCGTTATCCCTGTGCCCATGACCCAGGCCAATAATATGTTAGAAGTTATTAATACAGAAACATACAATTTAGAATTGATTTTTGATAATTTAAGGTTAATATATATCTGTGATGGGAAATTATTCAACGAAATACAAATATGAATGTAAGGTAGATGGCAGTATACATCATGAAAGCCAATTTCTAAAACTTTCAGACGGTTGGCCATGATGAGGCGCCCTCACGCATCGATCTCTGATCGAGTTGTGACAAGTTTAATAAGGAATTCTGATTTTTTTTATTCATGAGGCCATGAAACATAAAATTACGGGTATCCGTTAGCACCACAGACAAGATAAAAGCCTAGAGGTGATGGGTATGGTTTCGATGTGTTAATAGGTGGCTTATAAGCTCTGTAACCGTCTCTGGAAGTTTGTAAGGCTTTCTATTGTTCAAACGTACGCCGAAGGTTACCGAGAAAACCGTGATTTGCTCTTCGGGAATCATCGGTCTTTGCTTTCCACAGCTGCACCATACAAAGAAGCAAAGACCGATGGTTCCCGAAGAGCAAATCACGGTTTTCTCGGTAACCTTCGGCGTACGTTTGAACAATAGAAAGCGTCGAAAACTTCCAGAGACGATTACAGAGCTTATAAGCCCCCTATTAACACATCGGAACCATACCCATCACCTCTAGGCTCCTGTCTTGCCTGTGGTGCTAACGGATACCCGTAATTTTCTATTTCATCACCTCATGAATAAAAAAAATCAGACTGTCTTAAAATCTTCTCATGATTAGACTCTGACCAATGCGTGAGGGCGCCCATTATATATACTGACCGGACCGGGCCGGGATGGGTTGATTCTGGTATCACCTGTTGCTATTGGCAAAACAAAGAAACTCACATTTTTCACCTCTTACGTAATAAGTCGTTTTCCCTGTGCCCATGACCCAGGCCAATAATATGTTAGAAGTTATTAATACAGAAACATACAATTTAGAATTGATTTTTGATAATTTAAGGTTAATATATATCTGTGATGGGAAATTATTCAACGAAATACAAATATGAATGTAAGGTAGATGGCAGTATACATCATGAAAGCCAATTTCTAAAACTTTCAGACGGTTGGCCATGATGAGGCGCCCTCACGCATCGATCTCTGATCGAGTTGTGACAAGTTTAATAAGGAATTCTGATTTTTTTTATTCATGAGGCCATGAAACATAAAATTACGGGTATCCGTTAGCACCACAGACAAGATAAAAGCCTAGAGGTGATGGGTATGGTTTCGATGTGTTAATAGGTGGCTTATAAGCTCTGTAACCGTCTCTGGAAGTTTGTAAGGCTTTCTATTGTTCAAACGTACGCCGAAGGTTACCGAGAAAACCGTGATTTGCTCTTCGGGAATCATCGGTCTTTGCTTTCCACAGCTGCACCATACAATGAAGCAAAGACCGATGGTTCCCGAAGAGCAAATCACGGTTTTCTCGGTAACCTTCGGCGTACGTTTGAACAATAGAAAGCGTCGAAAACTTCCAGAGACGATTACAGAGCTTATAAGCCCCCTATTAACACATCGGAACCATACCCATCACCTCTAGGCTCCTGTCTTGCCTGTGGTGCTAACGGATACCCGTAATTTTCTATTTCATCACCTCATGAATAAAAAAAATCAGACTGTCTTAAAATCTTCTCATGATTAGACTCTGACCAATGCGTGAGGGCGCCCATTACAACATACTATACTGACCGCACCGGGCCGGGATGGGTTGATTCTGGTATCACCTGTTGCTATTGGCAAAACAAAGAAACTCACATTTTTCACCTCTTACGTAATAAGTCGTTATCCCTGTGCCCATGACCCAGGCCAATAATATGTTAGAAGTTATTAATACAGAAACATACAATTTAGAATTGATTTTTGATAATTTAAGGTTAATATATATCTGTGATGGGAAATTATTCAACGAAATACAAATATGAATGTAAGGTAGATGGCAGTATACATCATGAAAGCCAATTTCTAAAACTTTCAGACGGTTGGCCATGATGAGGCGCCCTCACGCATCGATCTCTGATCGAGTTGTGACAAGTTTAATAAGGAATTCTGATTTTTTTTATTCATGAGGCCATGAAACATGAAATTACGGGTATCCGTTAGCACCACAGGCAAGATAAAAGCCTAGAGGTGATGGGTATGGTTTCGATGTGTTAATAGGTGGCTTATAAGCTCTGTAACCGTCTCTGGAAGTTTGTAAGGCTTTCTATTGTTCAAACGTACGCCGAAGGTTACCGAGAAAACCGTGATTTGCTCTTCGGGAATCATCGGTCTTTGCTTTCCACAGCTGCACCATACAAAGAAGCAAAGACCGATGGTTCCCGAAGAGCAAATCACGGTTTTCTCGGTAACCTTCGGCGTACGTTTGAACAATAGAAAGCGTCGAAAACTTCCAGAGACGATTACAGAGCTTATAAGCCCCCTATTAACACATCGGAACCATACCCATCACCTCTAGGCTCCTGTCTTGCCTGTGGTGCTAACGGATACCCGTAATTTTCTATTTCATCACCTCATGAATAAAAAAAATCAGACTGTCTTAAAATCTTCTCATGATTAGACTCTGACCAATGCGTGAGGGCGCCCATTACAACATACTATACTGACCGCACCGGGCCGGGATGGGTTGATTCTGGTATCACCTGTTGCTATTGGCAAAACAAAGAAACTCACATTTTTCACCTCTTACGTAATAAGTCGTTTTCCCTGTGCCCATGACCCAGGCCAATAATATGTTAGAAGTTATTAATACAGAAACATACAATTTAGAATTGATTTTTGATAATTTAAGGTTAATATATATCTGTGATGGGAAATTATTCAACGAAATACAAATATGAATGTAAGGTAGATGGCAGTATACATCATGAAAGCCAATTTCTAAAACTTTCAGACGGTTGGCCATGATGAGGCGCCCTCACGCATCGATCTCTGATCGAGTTGTGACAAGTTTAATAAGGAATTCTGATTTTTTTTATTCATGAGGCCATGAAACATAAAATTACGGGTATCCGTTAGCACCACAGACAAGATAAAAGCCTAGAGGTGATGGGTATGGTTTCGATGTGTTAATAGGTGGCTTATAAGCTCTGTAACCGTCTCTGGAAGTTTGTAAGGCTTTCTATTGTTCAAACGTACGCCGAAGGTTACCGAGAAAACCGTGATTTGCTCTTCGGGAATCATCGGTCTTTGCTTTCCACAGCTGCACCATACAAAGAAGCAAAGACCGATGGTTCCCGAAGAGCAAATCACGGTTTTCTCGGTAACCTTCGGCGTACGTTTGAACAATAGAAAGCGTCGAAAACTTCCAGAGACGATTACAGAGCTTATAAGCCCCCTATTAACACATCGGAACCATACCCATCACCTCTAGGCTCCTGTCTTGCCTGTGGTGCTAACGGATACCCGTAATTTTCTATTTCATCACCTCATGAATAAAAAAAATCAGACTGTCTTAAAATCTTCTCATGATTAGACTCTGACCAATGCGTGAGGGCGCCCATTACAACATACTATACTGACCGCACCGGGCCGGGATGGGTTGATTCTGGTATCACCTGTTGCTATTGGCAAAACAAAGAAACTCACATTTTTCACCTCTTACGTAATAAGTCGTTATCCCTGTGCCCATGACCCAGGCCAATAATATGTTAGAAGTTATTAATACAGAAACATACAATTTAGAATTGATTTTTGATAATTTAAGGTTAATATATATCTGTGATGGGAAATTATTCAACGAAATACAAATATGAATGTAAGGTAGATGGCAGTATACATCATGAAAGCCAATTTCTAAAACTTTCAGACGGTTGGCCATGATGAGGCGCCCTCACGCATCGATCTCTGATCGAGTTGTGACAAGTTTAATAAGGAATTCTGATTTTTTTTATTCATGAGGCCATGAAACATGAAATTACGGGTATCCGTTAGCACCACAGGCAAGATAAAAGCCTAGAGGTGATGGGTATGGTTTCGATGTGTTAATAGGTGGCTTATAAGCTCTGTAACCGTCTCTGGAAGTTTGTAAGGCTTTCTATTGTTCAAACGTACGCCGAAGGTTACCGAGAAAACCGTGATTTGCTCTTCGGGAATCATCGGTCTTTGCTTTCCACAGCTGCACCATACAAAGAAGCAAAGACCGATGGTTCCCGAAGAGCAAATCACGGTTTTCTCGGTAACCTTCGGCGTACGTTTGAACAATAGAAAGCGTCGAAAACTTCCAGAGACGATTACAGAGCTTATAAGCCCCCTATTAACACATCGGAACCATACCCATCACCTCTAGGCTCCTGTCTTGCCTGTGGTGCTAACGGATACCCGTAATTTTCTATTTCATCACCTCATGAATAAAAAAAATCAGACTGTCTTAAAATCTTCTCATGATTAGACTCTGACCAATGCGTGAGGGCGCCCATTACAACATACTGACCGGACCGGGCCGGGATGGGTTGATTCTGGTATCACCTGTTGCTATTGGCAAAACAAAGAAACTCACATTTTTCACCTCTTACGTAATAAGTCGTTTTCCCTGTGCCCATGACCCAGGCCAATAATATGTTAGAAGTTATTAATACAGAAACATACAATTTAGAATTGATTTTTGATAATTTAAGGTTAATATATATCTGTGATGGGAAATTATTCAACGAAATACAAATATGAATGTAAGGTAGATGGCAGTATACATCATGAAAGCCAATTTCTAAAACTTTCAGACGGTTGGCCATGATGAGGCGCCCTCACGCATCGATCTCTGATCGAGTTGTGACAAGTTTAATAAGGAATTCTGATTTTTTTTATTCATGAGGCCATGAAACATAAAATTACGGGTATCCGTTAGCACCACAGACAAGATAAAAGCCTAGAGGTGATGGGTATGGTTTCGATGTGTTAATAGGTGGCTTATAAGCTCTGTAACCGTCTCTGGAAGTTTGTAAGGCTTTCTATTGTTCAAACGTACGCCGAAGGTTACCGAGAAAACCGTGATTTGCTCTTCGGGAATCATCGGTCTTTGCTTTCCACAGCTGCACCATACAAAGAAGCAAAGACCGATGGTTCCCGAAGAGCAAATCACGGTTTTCTCGGTAACCTTCGGCGTACGTTTGAACAATAGAAAGCGTCGAAAACTTCCAGAGACGATTACAGAGCTTATAAGCCCCCTATTAACACATCGGAACCATACCCATCACCTCTAGGCTCCTGTCTTGCCTGTGGTGCTAACGGATACCCGTAATTTTCTATTTCATCACCTCATGAATAAAAAAAATCAGACTGTCTTAAAATCTTCTCATGATTAGACTCTGACCAATGCGTGAGGGCGCCCATTACAACATACTATACTGACCGCACCGGGCCGGGATGGGTTGATTCTGGTATCACCTGTTGCTATTGGCAAAACAAAGAAACTCACATTTTTCACCTCTTACGTAATAAGTCGTTATCCCTGTGCCCATGACCCAGGCCAATAATATGTTAGAAGTTATTAATACAGAAACATACAATTTAGAATTGATTTTTGATAATTTAAGGTTAATATATATCTGTGATGGGAAATTATTCAACGAAATACAAATATGAATGTAAGGTAGATGGCAGTATACATCATGAAAGCCAATTTCTAAAACTTTCAGACGGTTGGCCATGATGAGGCGCCCTCACGCATCGATCTCTGATCGAGTTGTGACAAGTTTAATAAGGAATTCTGATTTTTTTTATTCATGAGGCCATGAAACATGAAATTACGGGTATCCGTTAGCACCACAGGCAAGATAAAAGCCTAGAGGTGATGGGTATGGTTTCGATGTGTTAATAGGTGGCTTATAAGCTCTGTAACCGTCTCTGGAAGTTTGTAAGGCTTTCTATTGTTCAAACGTACGCCGAAGGTTACCGAGAAAACCGTGATTTGCTCTTCGGGAATCATCGGTCTTTGCTTTCCACAGCTGCACCATACAAAGAAGCAAAGACCGATGGTTCCCGAAGAGCAAATCACGGTTTTCTCGGTAACCTTCGGCGTACGTTTGAACAATAGAAAGCGTCGAAAACTTCCAGAGACGATTACAGAGCTTATAAGCCCCCTATTAACACATCGGAACCATACCCATCACCTCTAGGCTCCTGTCTTGCCTGTGGTGCTAACGGATACCCGTAATTTTCTATTTCATCACCTCATGAATAAAAAAAATCAGACTGTCTTAAAATCTTCTCATGATTAGACTCTGACCAATGCGTGAGGGCGCCCATTACAACATACTATACTGACCGCACCGGGCCGGGATGGGTTGATTCTGGTATCACCTGTTGCTATTGGCAAAACAAAGAAACTCACATTTTTCACCTCTTACGTAATGAGTCGTTTTCCCTGTGCCCATGACCCAGGCCAATAATATGTTAGAAGTTTTTAATACAGAAACATACAATTTAGAATTGATTTTTGATAATTTAAGGTTAATATATATCTGTGATGGGAAATTATTCAACGAAATACAAATATGAATGTAAGGTAGATGGCAGTATACATCATGAAAGCCAATTTCTAAAACTTTCAGACGGTTGGCCATGATGAGGCGCCCTCACGCATCGATCTCTGATCGAGTTGTGACAAGTTTAATAAGGAATTCTGATTTTTTTTATTCATGAGGCCATGAAACATGAAATTACGGGTATCCGTTAGCACCACAGGCAAGATAAAAGCCTAGAGGTGATGGGTATGGTTTCGATGTGTTAATAGGTGGCTTATAAGCTCTGTAACCGTCTCTGGAAGTTTGTAAGGCTTTCTATTGTTCAAACGTACGCCGAAGGTTACCGAGAAAACCGTGATTTGCTCTTCGGGAATCATCGGTCTTTGCTTTCCACAGCTGCACCATACAAAGAAGCAAAGACCGATGGTTCCCGAAGAGCAAATCACGGTTTTCTCGGTAACCTTCGGCGTACGTTTGAACAATAGAAAGCGTCGAAAACTTCCAGAGACGATTACAGAGCTTATAAGCCCCCTATTAACACATCGGAACCATACCCATCACCTCTAGGCTCCTGTCTTGCCTGTGGTGCTAACGGATACCCGTAATTTTCTATTTCATCACCTCATGAATAAAAAAAATCAGACTGTCTTAAAATCTTCTCATGATTAGACTCTGACCAATGCGTGAGGGCGCCCATTACAACATACTATACTGACCGCACCGGGCCGGGATGGGTTGATTCTGGTATCACCTGTTGCTATTGGCAAAACAAAGAAACTCACATTTTTCACCTCTTACGTAATAAGTCGTTTTCCCTGTGCCCATGACCCAGGCCAATAATATGTTAGAAGTTATTAATACAGAAACATACAATTTAGAATTGATTTTTGATAATTTAAGGTTAATATATATCTGTGATGGGAAATTATTCAACGAAATACAAATATGAATGTAAGGTAGATGGCAGTATACATCATGAAAGCCAATTTCTAAAACTTTCAGACGGTTGGCCATGATGAGGCGCCCTCACGCATCGATCTCTGATCGAGTTGTGACAAGTTTAATAAGGAATTCTGATTTTTTTTATTCATGAGGCCATGAAACATAAAATTACGGGTATCCGTTAGCACCACAGACAAGATAAAAGCCTAGAGGTGATGGGTATGGTTTCGATGTGTTAATAGGTGGCTTATAAGCTCTGTAACCGTCTCTGGAAGTTTGTAAGGCTTTCTATTGTTCAAACGTACGCCGAAGGTTACCGAGAAAACCGTGATTTGCTCTTCGGGAATCATCGGTCTTTGCTTTCCACAGCTGCACCATACAAAGAAGCAAAGACCGATGGTTCCCGAAGAGCAAATCACGGTTTTCTCGGTAACCTTCGGCGTACGTTTGAACAATAGAAAGCGTCGAAAACTTCCAGAGACGATTACAGAGCTTATAAGCCCCCTATTAACACATCGGAACCATACCCATCACCTCTAGGCTCCTGTCTTGCCTGTGGTGCTAACGGATACCCGTAATTTTCTATTTCATCACCTCATGAATAAAAAAAATCAGACTGTCTTAAAATCTTCTCATGATTAGACTCTGACCAATGCGTGAGGGCGCCCATTACAACATACTATACTGACCGCACCGGGCCGGGATGGGTTGATTCTGGTATCACCTGTTGCTATTGGCAAAACAAAGAAACTCACATTTTTCACCTCTTACGTAATAAGTCGTTATCCCTGTGCCCATGACCCAGGCCAATAATATGTTAGAAGTTATTAATACAGAAACATACAATTTAGAATTGATTTTTGATAATTTAAGGTTAATATATATCTGTGATGGGAAATTATTCAACGAAATACAAATATGAATGTAAGGTAGATGGCAGTATACATCATGAAAGCCAATTTCTAAAACTTTCAGACGGTTGGCCATGATGAGGCGCCCTCACGCATCGATCTCTGATCGAGTTGTGACAAGTTTAATAAGGAATTCTGATTTTTTTTATTCATGAGGCCATGAAACATGAAATTACGGGTATCCGTTAGCACCACAGGCAAGATAAAAGCCTAGAGGTGATGGGTATGGTTTCGATGTGTTAATAGGTGGCTTATAAGCTCTGTAACCGTCTCTGGAAGTTTGTAAGGCTTTCTATTGTTCAAACGTACGCCGAAGGTTACCGAGAAAACCGTGATTTGCTCTTCGGGAATCATCGGTCTTTGCTTTCCACAGCTGCACCATACAAAGAAGCAAAGACCGATGGTTCCCGAAGAGCAAATCACGGTTTTCTCGGTAACCTTCGGCGTACGTTTGAACAATAGAAAGCGTCGAAAACTTCCAGAGACGATTACAGAGCTTATAAGCCCCCTATTAACACATCGGAACCATACCCATCACCTCTAGGCTCCTGTCTTGCCTGTGGTGCTAACGGATACCCGTAATTTTCTATTTCATCACCTCATGAATAAAAAAAATCAGACTGTCTTAAAATCTTCTCATGATTAGACTCTGACCAATGCGTGAGGGCGCCCATTACAACATACTGACCGGACCGGGCCGGGATGGGTTGATTCTGGTATCACCTGTTGCTATTGGCAAAACAAAGAAACTCACATTTTTCACCTCTTACGTAATAAGTCGTTTTCCCTGTGCCCATGACCCAGGCCAATAATATGTTAGAAGTTATTAATACAGAAACATACAATTTAGAATTGATTTTTGATAATTTAAGGTTAATATATATCTGTGATGGGAAATTATTCAACGAAATACAAATATGAATGTAAGGTAGATGGCAGTATACATCATGAAAGCCAATTTCTAAAACTTTCAGACGGTTGGCCATGATGAGGCGCCCTCACGCATCGATCTCTGATCGAGTTGTGACAAGTTTAATAAGGAATTCTGATTTTTTTTATTCATGAGGCCATGAAACATAAAATTACGGGTATCCGTTAGCACCACAGACAAGATAAAAGCCTAGAGGTGATGGGTATGGTTTCGATGTGTTAATAGGTGGCTTATAAGCTCTGTAACCGTCTCTGGAAGTTTGTAAGGCTTTCTATTGTTCAAACGTACGCCGAAGGTTACCGAGAAAACCGTGATTTGCTCTTCGGGAATCATCGGTCTTTGCTTTCCACAGCTGCACCATACAAAGAAGCAAAGACCGATGGTTCCCGAAGAGCAAATCACGGTTTTCTCGGTAACCTTCGGCGTACGTTTGAACAATAGAAAGCGTCGAAAACTTCCAGAGACGATTACAGAGCTTATAAGCCCCCTATTAACACATCGGAACCATACCCATCACCTCTAGGCTCCTGTCTTGCCTGTGGTGCTAACGGATACCCGTAATTTTCTATTTCATCACCTCATGAATAAAAAAAATCAGACTGTCTTAAAATCTTCTCATGATTAGACTCTGACCAATGCGTGAGGGCGCCCATTACAACATACTATACTGACCGCACCGGGCCGGGATGGGTTGATTCTGGTATCACCTGTTGCTATTGGCAAAACAAAGAAACTCACATTTTTCACCTCTTACGTAATAAGTCGTTATCCCTGTGCCCATGACCCAGGCCAATAATATGTTAGAAGTTATTAATACAGAAACATACAATTTAGAATTGATTTTTGATAATTTAAGGTTAATATATATCTGTGATGGGAAATTATTCAACGAAATACAAATATGAATGTAAGGTAGATGGCAGTATACATCATGAAAGCCAATTTCTAAAACTTTCAGACGGTTGGCCATGATGAGGCGCCCTCACGCATCGATCTCTGATCGAGTTGTGACAAGTTTAATAAGGAATTCTGATTTTTTTTATTCATGAGGCCATGAAACATGAAATTACGGGTATCCGTTAGCACCACAGGCAAGATAAAAGCCTAGAGGTGATGGGTATGGTTTCGATGTGTTAATAGGTGGCTTATAAGCTCTGTAACCGTCTCTGGAAGTTTGTAAGGCTTTCTATTGTTCAAACGTACGCCGAAGGTTACCGAGAAAACCGTGATTTGCTCTTCGGGAATCATCGGTCTTTGCTTTCCACAGCTGCACCATACAAAGAAGCAAAGACCGATGGTTCCCGAAGAGCAAATCACGGTTTTCTCGGTAACCTTCGGCGTACGTTTGAACAATAGAAAGCGTCGAAAACTTCCAGAGACGATTACAGAGCTTATAAGCCCCCTATTAACACATCGGAACCATACCCATCACCTCTAGGCTCCTGTCTTGCCTGTGGTGCTAACGGATACCCGTAATTTTCTATTTCATCACCTCATGAATAAAAAAAATCAGACTGTCTTAAAATCTTCTCATGATTAGACTCTGACCAATGCGTGAGGGCGCCCATTACAACATACTATACTGACCGCACCGGGCCGGGATGGGTTGATTCTGGTATCACCTGTTGCTATTGGCAAAACAAAGAAACTCACATTTTTCACCTCTTACGTAATGAGTCGTTTTCCCTGTGCCCATGACCCAGGCCAATAATATGTTAGAAGTTTTTAATACAGAAACATACAATTTAGAATTGATTTTTGATAATTTAAGGTTAATATATATCTGTGATGGGAAATTATTCAACGAAATACAAATATGAATGTAAGGTAGATGGCAGTATACATCATGAAAGCCAATTTCTAAAACTTTCAGACGGTTGGCCATGATGAGGCGCCCTCACGCATCGATCTCTGATCGAGTTGTGACAAGTTTAATAAGGAATTCTGATTTTTTTTATTCATGAGGCCATGAAACATGAAATTACGGGTATCCGTTAGCACCACAGGCAAGATAAAAGCCTAGAGGTGATGGGTATGGTTTCGATGTGTTAATAGGTGGCTTATAAGCTCTGTAACCGTCTCTGGAAGTTTGTAAGGCTTTCTATTGTTCAAACGTACGCCGAAGGTTACCGAGAAAACCGTGATTTGCTCTTCGGGAATCATCGGTCTTTGCTTTCCACAGCTGCACCATACAAAGAAGCAAAGACCGATGGTTCCCGAAGAGCAAATCACGGTTTTCTCGGTAACCTTCGGCGTACGTTTGAACAATAGAAAGCGTCGAAAACTTCCAGAGACGATTACAGAGCTTATAAGCCCCCTATTAACACATCGGAACCATACCCATCACCTCTAGGCTCCTGTCTTGCCTGTGGTGCTAACGGATACCCGTAATTTTCTATTTCATCACCTCATGAATAAAAAAAATCAGACTGTCTTAAAATCTTCTCATGATTAGACTCTGACCAATGCGTGAGGGCGCCCATTATATATACTGACCGGACCGGGCCGGGATGGGTTGATTCTGGTATCACCTGTTGCTATTGGCAAAACAAAGAAACTCACATTTTTCACCTCTTACGTAATAAGTCGTTTTCCCTGTGCCCATGACCCAGGCCAATAATATGTTAGAAGTTATTAATACAGAAACATACAATTTAGAATTGATTTTTGATAATTTAAGGTTAATATATATCTGTGATGGGAAATTATTCAACGAAATACAAATATGAATGTAAGGTAGATGGCAGTATACATCATGAAAGCCAATTTCTAAAACTTTCAGACGGTTGGCCATGATGAGGCGCCCTCACGCATCGATCTCTGATCGAGTTGTGACAAGTTTAATAAGGAATTCTGATTTTTTTTATTCATGAGGCCATGAAACATAAAATTACGGGTATCCGTTAGCACCACAGACAAGATAAAAGCCTAGAGGTGATGGGTATGGTTTCGATGTGTTAATAGGTGGCTTATAAGCTCTGTAACCGTCTCTGGAAGTTTGTAAGGCTTTCTATTGTTCAAACGTACGCCGAAGGTTACCGAGAAAACCGTGATTTGCTCTTCGGGAATCATCGGTCCATTACTGGGACAAGCCATTAAAGAAGCAAGTCCACTTGTTATCAAAGAGTACCAATATTTACACATGTGATGATGGGCTCTTACATAACACAAGTAAACAGTGTAGTTCACAGGGTAAGATCATTTCTAACGAGTGGGTCAATTGAGGCAAACCTTATCTCCGTCTTATATCAGTTGTTATCAATTTATTAGGCTATTATAAGTAACACTACAAACAGCTTTAGAGATGCAAACAACTTTTATGACACCCGTTTTCGTCAGGCAAGCCCGCGGGTTTGTTGCACTTGGACCGCTAATGGCTTGTGAATGTCATGCTTTGCTTTCCACAGCTACACCAAACAATGAAGACAATTTGACATTTATCATTCATACAATACGCTCCATTTCTGGACTTTAATTCTAGAAATATGGCACAAAGTTGTAAGTACAGTACAAAATTGAATGAAAGAACATTTGCATGACAATAGGTATGTTGAAGGTGGTTGCAATTTGTACAGTGCCAGCAGGGATGAGAACAAGCAATCAGAAACCTAGTTAAATGGTGTATTTGGACATAAATTACACATTTCTTTATCTCTGTCTTTAAAAAATTCATTATGAAGTCAGTCAAATAAAATGTTAGTCTGGTAAAATGCATTAGAGGCTTCACTCACGATTTTCTGTAAAGTACACATTTTGATCAGCAGATGTGGCTATTAACAATATGCAAATATAGGTTCAAATATGCAAATATACAATAAAATAGGCAAACGGATAAAAATGCAGATACAGATTGAAACTCCAGGAGTTTGTCAATAATATATGTATCTAAATATGATTACTGATATACAAATGAATTTCCAGTATGCAGTTGTATTTTGAAATATGTACTGAAATGTGTATTACAATTGTCATTCTAAAACATGCAAATACTAGATATGCAAATGTGCATATTATTATGCAAATGTAATTTGAAATATGGAGTATTAAAATACAATCCATCCTACTGGACTTACTGTTGTTTTGAGTGGCATCAGTTTCAAGTCCGTACCTTGGACTCCTCTAAAGGTGACTAGATGATAGCTATTGACAGGTGGTTGGTGATGTGATGGAGTTGAATTGTTGTACATGTTCATTAAGTTATGCTGTATTCATAATCACATGACAATTCAACTCTATCACATGACAATTCAACTCTATCACATGACAACTCTATCACATGTCACCAACTACCTTACACTAGATCATCAATCGACCTGATGAAGCATCTCAGATAAGATAGCAATAATTTTAAAAACAATAATATTATCAACTTATCAATCCGAAGGAAATTTGGAAATTTGAAATATGGTCACCATGTGTGCAGTGTCCTAGTGTTACGCAGGAAGAACTTGTTGTTTGGTACGGTCAAACTGAGCATCACTTTTCTTACATACTGGGGAATCTTTTATAAACCCAGCTGACTCTGAATGGGTTCAAAGCCAAACTGCAGTGGTAAGAGTCACACAAGTTAACCTCTCAGCCATCAACAACCCAATGTGACTTTGTTGAGACATTTGTCAAATATGAAAACACACTATCACCAAGTGTATCCCCCCCCCACTAGTCAGTACTACTATACAATGACCATTTACACTCCAGTACGGTACTACAATCCAAACAACAGCAAAGTCCAGTAGGATAGTCTTGTAATTCAATATACTCCATCATTAACTTTATACCTGGATGACTGAAAACATTCATATATATATATATGCATGAAATATGCAGATACAATTAAATATGCAAATATAATTAAATATGCAAATATAATTACACATATGCAAATGCATTTCAATATGGATTTTTTGACATTGGGATTAAAAAATATAGAAGATAGTGAGAATAGAATTCTTAGAGTGGCAAGTGTAACCAAACAGGCTTTACCAGGTATCATAGAGTAGCATATTCCTAATATCTTCAGCGGATTTACTTTATGAATTATTTTCCTTGAAGTAATTATATGTAGAAACTTAAAGGATACTCGTAAGAGTGAAAAACAGTAAATGTATGATTTTAATGTATCATGGATGCATTAGACTAGGTTTCATCAACTTTTCTACAACAAAACACTTGAAGTAACATTGAACAAGACAGACACAGCTGCCTAGATCATCAGGCACAGCATTTCATCCTAAATTACTGCTAACATTCAAAGCTATTTTTTGTGAGCCACTTGCCTTGTTTGAATTACAGCCTCAAAACAACATGGCTTCCATTTATGCACTCGCATCTTAATAATTAATATGCATGATAATGATTATACTCATTACTTGATTTGCATAATGATTGACTTCACGTCTGAGAATACTCTTCAAGTTTGTCCCTGACAATATTTCTATAAAAACAGGAAGGGGAGGGGGAAATTGACAATCAGTACGGAAGGGGGGAGGGTATGGGGAATTCATAACATGAGACTGATTTAGGAGTACACTTGTATTCACTGACATTTGCCTATGATTTCTACAACACTGATTGTTACATTTCTATTTATGATAATTCTCATATTTACAAAAAATTCATCTCTAATCATTTGATCACACATACATATCATGTCAAGTTGTAGCACTAAAAAGGGAAGAATGTACCCAGGTTGATGAACATCAACAAAACTGTAGTCAACTATTGTCAGGATGGAGAATGGAACTGATGATGTAATCACACATTGTGATGATGCAGAACACTAGAAATGATGATGAAGTAGACACAGATGTCCTTATGATAAAAAATGTGACTTTGGTACATGATGTAGAACAGAAGTGATGACATACACTGGCACCATCATGATGTACAACAATTAGAAACTATATCACATACTTCCAATTTGAATGCTACATTTTGACTTGCATGCTGTGAATCACCCCCTTGTTGCCCCCACCTTCTTTGAAAGAAATTGAGAAGATGTCGGCTGATATAATGTGTCATTATTGTGTCACTGGTATTTGAGGAACTTCACACCAAGTCATCTACATTTATACACAGACTAGACACTAGAACTACAATCTACGTTAGCTCTACTTGTCACATTCTTGACTTCTAAGATAAATTGACCACACATCAAAAACGTCAACTGATACAAAAAATGACAGCAACAGAAAAGTTTGAATAAACGTTGAAATATATGAATATAAATATTTCATTTACATGCAGCAAATTGTGCTGACAAATGTACAGGTGCTTTAAAGTATGAGATAAATATAATTTGGTAATAGAAAGCAAACTCATTGTCTAAAGCAGAATATACACTCTAAGTAATGACCTCCATTATTTCTCCAAAATAGCGACTACACGAACTACATTTGCATTTACAAAATCCTGTTTGTTCCATCCATAATCTTGGGTGGGAAATAAAACATAATATTAAGGAGTATTTTGTTAAAATTGTCTGATACCAGACAGGCGGATTGTGTTTTAGGAATCTGGTGAACACAATATGATATATGACAGTTTGGACAGCTTGGTTCCATTTGGCCCAAATTTTATCTGGTACAAATGGTCAAATATTAATCTTCATGGTTGTGGAATTTGACTAACCACAGTATTTTTCTGTCTAGGCCAAATTGTACCTATGTCAAATATGTCTGTGCTTTGGCCAGATGAACTGTTATATACTTGTGGATTCTGACTTGTCAAAGTTGTTGTATAGTCCTGGAACAGTGACTTTGCCTCAAAGTTAACACCCTTATAAAGTCTTAAACCCTAAAAATATTTATCAAATAAAATCAATTTCTGGTCTAATGTCCTAAATCAGCCAACCATGCTTCAAGGCTGAAAAACAATTCAAATGAAATACACATGATAAACAGAAATCTACAAAGGTTACATTTAAATATGTCTTCCTCTAGAGTTACGACATTACTATTTCTCTACAATAATCTGGATGTCTATTCTGTACACTTTGAAAGTTTGTTTCTTAACTTGCATCATTTCCATCACCCTCGTGGTTTTCAGATACAGTTACCATGGTAGCAGCGGATGATGTTGATGATACAAAAGCTGGTGGAGGAGAAGTTGGTATTGATGAAGACGAATGAGGCCTGGCTTTGAGTTGAACCTTGAGTGCCGATGTAACAGTTGATCCTGATTTTGAACGAGTGAATACAGTCACACTGTGAGGTACACGTCTTCTTTCTAGTGTGTTTAATATGATAGAAAAGATATTATTCTGCTGAGACATTCAATTTTAAAGACTACAGCATTAAAGGAGTATGCACATGTGGTACTGAGTTTTACGACAAAAACAAATAACTTTTAATTTCTAGCAAACTTTAATCACATGAAAGTGTGTATTGAATACTTTGCAAAAAGTTGCCAATCATCCGTGTTGTATGTGGTTTACATGTACACACAGAGGCCAGCCATCTTGTTTTGATGTGTTGCCAGTCACTAATGCTTGCATGTTTGACATGTGCTCATCTGCCATTTTGTTTTGAATGTTTTGCCAACAACGGCTTGTTAAGCAGTTCATTTCCTTAAATTCTACTTTTAAACTTTGTTTTCTAATTCACAAAAATGCATGGTGGCACTTTTTTTTGATACCTTTATCTGATACTATATTTCATTTTTAATTCTTAATTCCAATGTGCATACTACCTTTAATAAATGGGAACGCCATACCAAGAAGTGACCATTTGTCTGAAGGAAATAATCATTGAGGGGTTATGAATATGCATTGTTCATCTAATGCATATTCATGTTTCCAAAGACCGTGAGGCAAAGGTATAATACTGAAAGAACCATAAGTTTGTTTATTGGCAACCTAGTGAAAATTTATTTGATGTAAAATCATGAAATGACTCTCCAGAACCCAAAGTTTATGAAAATACCTTTAATTCGTGGCATGGCATTTCCCCATTAATGTTTGATTATACTACGTTAGTTCTATATAGTTAGTTGTATAATAAGGAAAGACTGAATATATAGAATTAGAAGTAATTGCATGCAAATGTTAAAAGCATTACATACAATATATATAAATGTGAATGTATTTGGAAACACCATGCATATATAGAGAGAATATCTGAAAGACAAGAGAGATAACACGCAAGTCAGTGCATGCTGGTGAACTTAAAAACTTAAGACTGTGGAGATGGATAAAGAGAAACATTAAACCAAAAATTACTGAAATTATTACTAAAAGGATCACTCAAGACATGAGGGGGAGCTATTCCTAGGTTAGTTAACTTGCAGTCAGTATCTCTAACTTTTAGTTTGTGGACTAATGGTGCTGTTAGGTGAGTCATTTAGTTTATAATAGCTATCAATCCATTAGCGTTGTGTTTCTTATTTAGTGTTTGCTGTATTCTGGACAACAACAGACCATGTGGACAGGATGCTTAAACTAGCTGCAATGGCAACATTTTCTCTTTGACAGACCCTTGATAAAGTGTCTTCACAGTGATAGGTACATTTAATTCAACCATCAAACATACAAGATTGGTTGTGGTAGAAACACATCAAGTGTGGTTCCGATAATTACAATGTACATTGTACAATATGTAACACTCAAGTAAAAGATTTCCACTGAGTGCCACATTTTAAAGCGTTCATTTTCACAAATTTCTTTTAATTATTGCTTGTGGGCAACATAATATTAATAATGTTAGTTTTAATAGCACTTTCTCACACTGTGCTCAAAGCACTTTATAATTGTCACTGCTGATATGGACCTATAATGGCACAAAGGCTCTTTATACTTCCTAAACTCCTGGGAGCATACAATTCTCTGTAGCCTCTGTTAGTGCATAGGATTAAGCACTCTAACCATTCAACCATCATGATGACTCCATAACACTGTTTACAAATGAACTACGCCAGTACATTAGAAGGGCCACATTCTAACATTATATTTAAAGCAGTGTTCAACAGTGTTAGTAGTAAATTTGATAAGAATGGTATACATTGGTATGGCACATGCACATAGTGGAATCACTTTACTTGAGTGTTACAGGTTGTATAATCAATATGATACGATGTACATTACTTTAAATCAGTCATTGTTTCACTGTATATTATGTAAATTTCCTCA
Organism: Glandiceps talaboti; assembly: GCF_964340395.1. Lineage (NCBI taxonomy): Eukaryota > Metazoa > Hemichordata > Enteropneusta > Spengelidae > Glandiceps > Glandiceps talaboti. The sequence continues at coordinate 2,488,782 of NC_135568.1, forward strand.
GTAAGGTATATATATATATATATATATATATTAGTCTCCTTGAACCCCCTAATCATATAATAAAAGAATTGTGAATTTAAACAGAAATGTTTGACTTTGTAAGAATTCAAGACTCAGAGTTTACACTTTCAAAGTAACATTCAATTGTCCATTGATAAAGGGTTATCCAAAATACAGCAAAGTCTAAATAGAAGGTACAATGATAGTTTACTAATATTAATAAGTTATATTTAACATTTGAATAACCTAAGATATAGACTGCTTCATCAAGAGATAATACTATTAATAGTAAAAGGGTCTTGTAAAATGGTTGGGAAAAAGATGATTGAAATGATATGTTTTCTAAGTTATTAAATATTTTTACTATCATTTCAATATTCATAATGCATAATGATTTTGATGTTATTTTGTATTTGTGACAAAAATATCCCCCTGATTTCCATGCGTATCGATATTAAATAATCAATACTGTTACTTTTATTTGATTTGAGAATATAACGGATTGAAAGTATGAACTATTTTGCAGTCTAATAGCAAAGAAACCTGCTAGGCCAAGTTTGACTAAAACTGTCTTTTCTATGAAACTGTCTTAACAGGTGTCTTCATACAAATAGATAATTAGAGTGACAGGCTGGCCTTACGTGGAAAGATTAACTACAAAGTCAGGAATGGATATTGATTTTAATAAGTCAAGAAGACTTCCATTAGGTTTTTCATTTCACAATTCGACTGGTTTCTTTCATTTCTTAAAAAAGAAAACGGATAAAAAAAGGGAACAGTGAAATTTACCTTCACTTTGAATGATCTGGAAAGACAACAAATTAAAAACAAACATATGAGTCCATTTGATGTGAACAATTGATGTTCTTAAAAAAACTTTGATATGTTAGTTGGACTCTCTGAATCTTATACATATACAAGTATTATCCCACAAAATTAAGAAAATTGTACTATTTGATAGAATCTGTTAATCTTAACATATACCACTATGATACTTTTGTATCCCATAAACACAATGTATTGGTAGCCCTGTTCTTATTTATACCTGTAAAAGTCCATATTATAATCCCTGTCTTTATCCTTGTTTAGGATGAGGATTGTACATCTAAAGTGTATTTAGATGAAAGATTATCAACACACAGACAATTCCATGGATATCAACTATACAGCACTAAAAGAAAAGTTTGCTTTTCAAAAGTGAGTAGTGTATTGTGTGTAAAATTTAACGCATCTTCACTTATAGGTAAAGAACACTTGACTGTAAACATAGTGGTTAAACTACAACATTGGCACTTCTTTGAAAAGACTAAATTGTGTACAACTTATGAAAAGTTCTCAGGGTTACTCTATAACACTTGTACTAATAATGTTAATATTTATATTGTGCGCTTTACAATATTATCTCTAGCACAGACCTATACCAGCACAACAGTCTTTTATACTTCCTTAATCCCCCTGGAAGAATACAATTATGTACAAGTAATCTGCTCTTATTATCTACAGAATAATGACTAGGGCTTAGAATTTCTGACAGAAAGTCTATTTTCAAATGTCTAAAGATGTGTTTTATATAAATCATAATTCATAAAATTTTGCAAAGTCATTTTAATTTGCATGATACAGATTCCTTTCTTACTGTATCGCAAGGTACAATCGGCATATTTTACTTGACATTGCTATAACCAAGAATTAAAGGGACGATTGCACAAGTTGCTAAAAATTTACTTCTAATGTAAGATACAGTTCTGGGTTTCCGGTAGTATTTTGATGTGTTTCATACTATCGTCTCAGTAAACAGGTTCATATAAGGTTGAACTCAATGTATCACACCGATTGCAGTGGTTTTACCAGTATATTTTGCATCATGATTTACGTCATATGTGAATGTTTGTTTAGGGGTTTTTGACCTAAACAAACAATGTTTGTTTGTTGAGCTTTGTGCGATCGTCCCTAAATGTACTTGAAATTGAAAAAGTATACACATAGTACATGTACACTTTTCATCTTTCTATTTTGTCAGATAGCAATTGCAGAGTGCAGCAGGGCATGAATATAGATGAAGAAACAGAATCCTGGTCCACGTTTGATCATGGCAATAGTAAGTATTAATTTATCATATTTTTATTTCCTATTGGCTTTAAGTAATAAAATAAATCAAGAGAAGCATAGCAAAGAATCAGGAATCTAGACAAATAAAATAGAAATGTAGAGATGAACAAGTAAATAAACCAGCAAGCATTTGGTCAAATAAATGATAGGTGTGATTCTGTTTGAAACCTTTCAAAGATAATTTTTACTTATTTCTGATTTAAATGCTGTCATATTCATAAACTAAAGAAAACTTACAAATTCAGATTATCAGAACCACACCATTCATTTTTATTTGGCCTTGGCGTAGAAATCTAGTGAAATGTAGTTAAGTTGTAGAATGTGTCTCAGAAATCATCTCACTCACATAGATGAATACAGATGGCATGTTTATACATAGACTCTCTCACAGTCCTCGGAGCTTTGCTTTACTAAAATTAACACTAAATATATTATTTTGTATGTACCGATACCATCTACATAACGTACTCCATCATCGTACTCGAATGACCTTGTACTGTGCGCCCTCATCGACCACATAGAGATATCTGTTCGTTGACGTGTGACTGCGATGCTCCGTATTTTCGCGAAGCCCGAAAACATGGCGCATCGCAGTCACACGTCAACGAATGGTTATCTCTATCATGGTCGATGAGGGCGCACAGTACAAGGATATTCAAGTATGGTTATATAGCTGGCATTGGTACATACAAAATAATTCGTTTAGCTTTAATTTTAGTAAAGCGAAGCTCTGAGGGCTGTGAGAGAGTCTAGTTTATACAGAGTCATGACAATTATTTGAATATTGAACTACTTCTGTTACTTTGTAATATGGCAACCTGTGTCAACCATAGGAAAATATAAGATTGCCAATTTCCTTGAAAACAAGACTGTGAACCCCAAATTCCTTTTAGTATTTTAGATGGACAGGAACAAACTTTCACATGGCAAAGTTTGATGAGATTTTAAGAACAATGAATTAAGTCCCTGAGGCGCATTCTACCTTAACAAATAGACATGATATCTGCTTATATCCACAATAGCTGTATCTCTTTTCATTCCTAAGTCAATTCGAAACTTTAATCAAATTCTGTCTCAACAATAATGCTGTGATTGTTTATTTTTAATAGCCCTATATGTTTGAAAACAAACATTCAAATCCATATTAATATTTCAAAGTTTTGGGTGCAATCATACATTGTTTCTCTTCTCTTACGGAAATGGTCTATAGTATTCCTAAAAGATTATTCCTATAAGATCTTATAGTATTTTGGCCCCTTTCTTAAAGGAATACTTTACAATTCCTATAGGAATTAGGATAGTCTTAAAGGAATCTTTTAGGACAGTCCTATAGGAACGATCAGTCCTATAGGAATCCTATAGGAATATTATAGGTCTTATAGGAATCCTATAACAATATTATAGATCATTTCTGTAATTAGACAGGACATCACAGCTGATTTATTAATTTTGAGAGTACATCAACAGCACAGCAACTAGAGAATGGGTAAAAGCAACAGCTAATGTGGACATTGACATTGACCGTGTAGATTCTACATACATGTGAAATATCCATCTATTACGATAATGAAATTATGAAAAATGAACATACATGTATGTTAGATACATAATGAAATTTGAGGGTGTAATATTATAATTTATTGCACAATCATACTGTTTACAACACTGAACCGGGTCAAAGGAATATGAGACAAGAGGGAACTTGTAATCCCGACTGAGCATGCTCAGATGCAAAGGACTATGGGACAATTGAAACCATTTTGTTATAGATATAATGGCTTGCGAACAATATTGTACACCTTGAATTGTATTATTAAATCACCTATAGGTAAATGTAGCTGTACACATATGGTGCAATATATCCAATCAAATTGATGTTAGGGTGCCCTCAACGTGATTACAATTTCAATTTGTTCTTGTCGTACTTCTTGATAAAATTGACCTCCACCTAACTTGTACAATTATTGGCATGGTAACAGTATGTTTATACATTGCAGACTTGAACATTTGTTGTGTCTTGGCTGCAGCAAGTAAGAAATGAATGAAATGAATGATTAATGAAAACATACATGGTAAAAATATCACAACAACAAAAGCCTTGTTTACATGTGACAAAAAATCAGGAAAATGATCAAATCTGATGGTTTGTTTGTAGCATTGTTTGTTTTATATATCTACATTTTCATTTTGATTGCTATCCCCTACATCTGATCAATTGTGATTACTGGTAATGTCCAAATAAGACTGCTCCTTTTAACCAACCACAATGTGTCTTATTGCAGTGTTTAACTGTAAGGCAGGTCTTGATTTGCTATGTGTGTGCATTTGAACATAGCTATGGTCAGATGTAGGGGTGGGGGAACCATGACCAAAATGTCAAATTCAGTTTTACACAGACTTCAAAACCTATCAGGTCCATACCTGGGATACTGAATTGAACTGGAAATACAAATACTGACACCAATAATGGTAGTAGTTACGATTCTAATCAGTTGTCCATGTGAAGAAGGCTTTTGTCATGCTTGTAAGTGTAAATGAATGATTTTTTAAAATAATGTTTGTAGGGACTGACTGCATGTTCCCCTGACCTTACCTGTTATTGCAGCACTGTTATTAGTGGCTGTTGGTAGAGTATCGTCTTTGCATGTACTATCAACACCTGAGTCACTGCTACAGTCTGTTGGTTGTTCCCCCGCTGTCACTTCATTCTCTGCACTCTCTGCATTGGCAGCCTCTGCAGCTGCTTTAGCTTCAAGATCTTTTGAAGAGAATCAAATTTACAAAGCGTCAAGCAGGTGGCAACACTCAAACTAGTCGCCAGGGCTCTTCTTCCACTTGTGTAAATATCAGAAACAAAGTTTTGATATCATCACATTGAGGAGAGCAAGTTCCCTATTAAATGAATATTTTAAAGGAAAAGTCTATCCAGGTATATTTCTGCCTTCAATACATTTGTACTGATTACAACTATCAACTTATAGGTAAAGTTCAGTCAGACCTTATTTCTACCTCTAGTACACTTGTATTGATTACTACTATCAACTTAAAGGAAAAGTCCAGTCAAACTTATTTCTGCCTTCAATACATTTATACTGATTACTGCTATCAACTTATAGGTAAAGTCCAGTCAGACTTCATTCTGCATTTTACTGCTATCAACTTATGATTTAGGTGATGAAATAGTATGTTTATAATTTACACCATTTGAATCTTATAACACTATGTATGTTCATCATGGAAGCACTATGATATATACACAAGTTCTCTTCTTCTACTTGTGATTGAGAAACAGTTATAACCTTTTCTCACCTCTGGCAAATTTGGATCAATCTGTCAGAGGAATGACAAGTGATTTGTTCAAAACATGTCTGTTTCCCAATCAAAAGTGGAAGAAGATAACTTGTTTTGGGTATTTCCTTCAAGGATTTATGGGAAAACCACTGGTGATGATGACATCATATTTACCACAATCTGTCATGACACTCTTGCAAGGGTTTATGGGAAAACCACTCATGATGATGACATCATATTTACCACAATCTCCTTCTCTTGACAAATACAAAGAGGATGGCATATTAACTCACCTTTCTTTGCTCTTTCCTTCCATAAATGTTTATTAAGTTGCAACGGATCAGCCCACGACCTGGTTACATTAACTGGAGAATCTGCACTGCTTGAACTACCAATTCTCCTTGTTGCTAAGCTACCACTACTCTTCATTTCACTATGCGACTCCCCTCCACTTTCACCAATGCTACTTGTTTCATCTATAGTCCTAGAACCAATTCCAGTGGGGATGATTTTAGTTAACATATCACCCAGAACTTGAAAGCTGGGATCTACAATGAAATCTATGAAACCTGAAAATTGATAAATAGTGAAAAGATTAGGCATAGTTTGACTTTCATTTGAAAAATACATATATCAAACAATAATACACATCTCTGTGTTGCTATTATGGTCAAAAGGTCAAAGTTAATATATGACACAGATTTTTGAACACATCAGATAATATGAAGCACTTTATAAGGTCCATTCTGATTGGTTGAAGGAAACAAAGGAAACAAGTACATCTGTTGGTTGTATTGTTAATGAGTGATAAATTATATGTATGTTTCCCAATCAGTGACAACCTTGTAGTAGCTTCACATTGCCCCCCCCCCCACCCCCACCCCCTCCCCAACTTGTAATCAAATTACTAGACTCTTACTACATTATTTGAAATAATTATAAAACATTCTACCTATTTGAGATTCTGCAACCATTGTTGTATTTCTGTCACAAAGTGGTGAAAATGGTAAACCAAGTTCTTGTTCCTTATCTCCCTAGAAGAGTAAACAAAACATCAGAAAATTATAATCACAAAATATGTAGCCTTGAAGCAAGTACAGGTATACAGACCTGGACAGTCTTGCAATCACTCTTGCATTTACAAAAATCAAGCAAGTCGCAAGAAAAACACACTTGTGGAAATTATTTCTTGAAAATCAAAGTGCATATCTTTGCCATATAAAAGCTAGACTAGTCCTTGGCAAACAAAAAACTTTGATGAAAACTTTGGTAATTTCCAACAATTATTATGTCCAATGATTTAGGAAAGAGAACTTTTCCTTTCCACAAGCGACAAAATATACACTCATCAATGCTACAAGACTTGATTAAAAATAAAATAAATTTTAAAGTAAAATACATTCTAACAACCCATCAACTTGGCCAAGATGTAAAAACAAAGTAACTTTCCATTTGTACATTGAGGGCGCTCACACCATACGATGCCAATTAATGAATATTCAACAGACACCAAAGGATTGTATTTCTTGTTCAGAGAACTTTCTTTCCACAAGTAAAAAAATAGTCAGATCTTAAGATCGATGAAACACAATTCACAATAATATTAATTTTTGTCAACCAATGAAGATGTGTGTACTTGAAGACGGATGTAAAAACAAAATAATTTTGTTGCTTGTAGTTTGAGGGTGCTCATACAAATGGACAATGAATTTTCAGCCGACACCAATGTGTGTGTGCGGTTTTTTTTCAAGTAATAGTTGTGCTTTGTACATGTTGTCATGAGATTTTCGTCACAGGTTGAGTGCAGTATAAAATGTGTTTATTATAAATATGTCCTTAAAAATCTAAGTTTCACTGCTTACCTGCCGAAAGAATTCTTCCATCAAAAATTCTGTCCATTTGTAGTGTATGGGCCAGTCTTTGGCTGGGTGACTTATATCAGCACAGTGTAGAACTAATGACAGTGCTTTAGGTTTGTCTATGCTGAAATACAAATGTCAGTCAAGTGAGATAGCTGAATTACTTATAGTCTCTGTTACCCAGACTCTCGCTGTTGGGGGCTCTGCCTACGAGACCACCCCAAACAAGAGTCTGAGTAAAAAAAAAAGACTAAGTTACTTATGACTCATTACACGTGTCATATCCAATGTTTTATACATACTTTTCTCCTAAGAGCTGTAACTAATTTGAATGCATGATTAGGTAGGGCAATTATCTTGTTTTTATCTGTAATGTTTAATTCTTTTGATTAAAGTCTATGTATGTATTATTTTGCTTTGTTTATTTGGTGTGTTTTTTTTTTACAAATGTTTATCATTTTTGTATGTTTCAAAGCAGACATTTCAGTTTCTCCCTGATACAAAAAGTCAAATTTACCCACCTTTACCCAACCTTTACCCTACGTGTGACCCACCTAACAACCATCTCTGTCCAGGGGTAGTACGAGACGCAGTACCACTTTTGACTGTCTACAACCCCCAGGTGAGAGATCATCGGGGGTAAATTAAGTCAAAGGTGTCACTTTCTCTCATACTCACATTTACACATCCTCTGCTAAAGATTTACCCCGGTGGAAAGACATGGTCAAATATGACTTTTCGTATAGTGACTAGTAATAAAATATATTGTATTCTATTAATAGATATTATCAACTTGTTAAAGCTGCACTAGCTGTAACTGGTACATTTTATGAAACGGATTTGTTAGACGTAATGATTTATTCATAATACTACACATGAAGTATTGTTGAATCACCTGTAGGAAAATATTTTTGTGTAACTGTACACATAGTATGGTGCAATAAAGCCAAAAAATTGATTATTGGGTCCAAACCCAATGTGATCATTATCTTAACCTGTTACTGTATTACTTTTGTGGATAAAATCCACCTCCAATTACCATGTGCAACATTCATTTATTGGTATTTTAACAATTTTCAGTGGATATATTGTTGGTTGCCTGATCTACAAATGATACTTCAGTTACAGCTAGTGGAATGTTAAGACCCCCCCCCCCCCCCAAAAAAAAAAAAAAAAAAAAAAAAAAAAGAAGAAAAAGATGAATGAAGTTTGTTTATTAAGTATGTGTAACATTGTGCAATTATGCTTTATGTTATGAAGTTTTCAAAGACTTACTTTTCAGGTACACTAAGTAGGTTTTTCATTTGTTTGATTTGATGGAAGTGATAAGACATATCAGTAGCCAGCACCATATCAATCACAAGAGATCTAAAATCCCTGAAAATTAAATCAAAAACATAAAACATGAAGTACTCAAATTTCAACCAATACACACATAATTTGATATATTGACAGAGCTTTCAACTGTAACATGTCAGTCTTGTTCACTAGAGGGCGCTGTTGTCACCACATACAAAATGTATGATGTACCAGTGATTACTTGCATCGGTGTGCATGCAAACTGTTGGTATTTGCATTTGCATGGCAGTGTACTACTGAAAACATTAGTACTACATATGACTCCATGACATCATGTATCATTAATACAAAAAAAATGTTGAGGAAATCCCTACATATGCAATAAACTGATCTAACAATGCCAGACATTTGTAATGTTCTAGGAGGCATTAGACTCTCTCACCAATCCTCGGGAGCATCACTATTAGCTGTTTTGTATGTACCAATATCTGCCGAATAATTGTACTAGAATATCCTTGTACTGTGGGCCTTCATCGACGACACAGGGCTAATCATTTGTTGACATGTTACTGCATCTCAGACATCACAGTAACATGTCAACAAATGAGTACCCCTATGTAGTCCATGAGGACCCACAGTACAATTATGCAGTAGATATCGTTACATACAAAACAGCCCTTTTAACAATGCGATGCTTCAAGGACTGTGAGAGAGTCTAAGGAAGCGTGCGGCAACTTTAATATTATACTAGAATAGTGTAATCAAGGTTTCATCCAAGTATTTTCACTTGAGTAAAAAGCTTTAAAACTCAGCTTGGCCATTTTAATTTGATCAAGAAAATGACTCCATACTAAAACAAGGACAGCATGGATTCTATGGAACCTATGACTATACCCTGGACTATACTACACTAGAACTAATAATTCATAGTAAATTAATAGTAAATATTTGCAAACTCCTCAGTCTAATGGAAATAAACTATAGAAAGCCAATACCAGGCAATTTACATTAATCTCCTACTTCTAAAGTAAGCTAGCTAACACACACACTGTATAAAGTAAATATTGGCACTTCTAAGCTATATTTTACAGCTCCATTAAGTGTATACTAAACATACACTAAATAATGATCATTCAATGTTTATCTTTCACATATCCTAAATACATAATCTAGGCCTGCTACTCACCTGTATTCCTCTTGGGATAAATTGACCAGTATATTTTTATCTTCGTCTAACATCACTTTAAATGCACCACTAATGTGATGGTTTTCCAGAACTGCTCTGTCATTATATAGAAGTGCTATTTCTGACCTGTCCAATGCATACAGAAAATGGAGAAAGTGGAAATATTGGATTATTTTTTTCAACAACCACAGGGGGCAGAAGGCATTTATGTTCAGCAACCATATGCCACAGGAAACAGTCGGCGTATATGTTCAACAACCACAGGGGACAGGAGGCATATATGTGTTAATGGGAGCATTTGTGTTTGTTTGCATGACTGCTTTGTTCAATAAAGATGATATAAATTTTGTCTGATATCCTTGACAATTTTCTTCCTAATGCCTTGTCTTTCTCTCAAAATCCTCAGTACAGCTGTTACCACCAAGAAATCTAATTTTCATTATTTTATGATGTGCCTAGACAGTAATATTCTAGTTCAGGTACCTAGAATTGTATGAGCCATATATGTATATACAATGTTATGTGTTATCTTTGTGCTATGTTCAAATGAAATGCACAACACTTTAGCTTATATGGTAGCAATTTAAGACAGCCATGCATGCATAAAAACATACACAAACTGTCCTGTACCATATTTTACACTCAGCAATAGACAGAACTCATGTGAGGTGAACAAGGTGGCTATCCTAAACAAAACCATATTTCAACTGTCACAACATATCTCAGATCAGTGTCACAAAAAACATGTAAACTTAGGGTGTTTACACAACGCATCAGGTTCCCCCAGCTCAATCTAAAGAATTACCCTTATCTGGGCAACCACTGCCAATGTACTGAGTATCAGTAAACTTTTGTTTCTATAACACATGCATAATCATAGGGATATAACAACCTACCTTGAATTGACATGAAAATTATTTGTTGTTCCTGTGTGTTCGTAGTCATGGATAAGTGCAGCAAGTAAGCAGGCAAAAATTTCTAAATCTGTTAGCCAATGCTACAGGAAACAAAGAAAAAAAAAAAAATCATATTTGAAACATTAACAGCAATTACTATTATAGCATATTTGTGTTGCAGTAACTTAAGCTACTTAAAATGAAAATATTTCTTAATGGTCAATACAAGCATCATAATTACATTTCTTGTGTAGTTCATGTAAAGACTGTAGCACAACTGAACAAATTGTATTTGTCATGTAAAGTTTATTCATTTATCTAATAAATACACTATGCAATTCCATTTGAACATAATCCCCTCAAATACAAATATTCATCATACATATATACATATGTTGGTCCATTTGTCTGGTTATCCCACCCCAGCCGTGTGCACGCACACAGAGACAGACAGACAGACAGACAGACAGACAGACAGACAGACAGACATGCACACACGCACACACACACACACACTGTGACACACACACACACACACACACATGCACACACACCTGCCCATCCATCCATATCCTAATCTATCTATCTATATCCATCCATCCATCCATCCATCCATACTAAGACAGTAAAATATACTTAGTTACTTTTAATAGAACGGTAAATTGGAAACGAATGTGACATTTTGATCCATCTACAACAGACCTTGATCATGCAAAGATATAAATACATAAGATTTTATTACCATGAGTCCTGTATGAACCATAACATGGTGTATCGTCTGAGTGACATCTGCAGCATGTACTAGATTATGATATGGATTCTTAAATTTACTGTAGCCAGCCTCCATCACGTCAAGTAATGCATTAAAACTTGTCACTGGAATCTGAATAAAAAGATCAAAGACAAATTAGATTAGATTAGATTAGATTAGATTAAACCAGATTAGATTAGATTGAGTCTCTGTATATGCAGACAAATTACAGTATAGAAATACTCACAATAACATTGATTATGATGACATGTAACTTTTGTTCTTTAACTTAGTTGTTAGAGAATTCTTGGTGACCTTTTCCACTGTGGCATTTCACAGGAAAGGTTAAACTATTTTGAGGAGTTTAAAACCCCAGCCTTGAAAAATCCCAATATTACCATCATGTTGTTGTCTATCTACACTGTATGCCTAGGGCTAGGAAGAGAGACTTTTATCCTGTCTCAGGTAGATTTTACCTACGAACCATCCTTGATAAAACATGAGTAGGCAAAATATGACTGGAAAACTGCTAAATTGTACCTTAATATCACCAGTAACAAACACTGATATGGAACCTTGGTAAACGACTGATGAAGTCATGAGGTAGATTTTACCAACTTAATACCACCCTTAACTCGTAAAGATTCCCAGTAAAACACCCAAGGAACTCAGGTAGATTTTACATACTTACTACTACCCTTAACTGGTAAAGATTCCCAGTAAAACACCCAAGGAACTCAGGTAGATTTTACATACTTACTACTACCCTTAACTGGTAAAGATTCCCAGTAAAACACCCAAGGAACTCAGGTAGATTTTACATACTTACTACTACCCTTAACTGGTAAAGATTCCCAGTAAAACACCCAAGGAACTCAGGTAGATTTTACATACTTACTACTACCCTTAACTGGTAAAGATTCCCAGTAAAACACCCAAGGAACTCAGGTAGATTTTACATACTTACTACTACCCTTAACTGGTAAAGATTCCCAGTAAAACACCCAAGGAACTCAGTTAGATTTTAACTACATACATATATATACTTATTACCCTCAACAATAACACCATATATCTAAAAGTGTCGCAATGACATGATGAATGCATATTAGTCAAAATAATTTGTAATCAAACCCATGATATAGACAGCCAAAAAATGTTATTTCCACAATATTGATAGATTTGCCTATAGGCAATGTAATTTGTAGCATTCAAACTAAAACATATATTTATGTGTGGTCACGATTCTACAATAATGCATGCCTTATGTCACGAGTTTTGTATTTTTAAAAAAAAAAAATTTTTTCAACTCTGAATTGTTCATATTTCTTTTCAAGTTTTATAAACTTTGCTGACAAATCTATTTTATTAATGTCTAATATTTTTGTTCATTTATACACCTGACAATGATTGAGTATCACTGATTAACAATGACAAGGGTTACACATATCATCTGTTTGTAGTGACAGGACCCCTTAGGTCTTGTTAATACATCTTTTATTGCTATTGACAAGGCCCTTTAGGTCACTTGGATATTATCCCAAAGCTGAACAAACAAGGCTACTGAGGAATAATTTAATTTCGCTGTCAACTGTAGAATTGCTGCAAGGCTGGGTCCTGACTTTGATATACTGGTATAGTACTGTGTGGAATTTATAAAGACTAGTAGTATAGCACTTTGTTCATTTTAAACAGTGATGGAGAATTTCAGTGAAGGCACACTTCAGATTAGGATTAGGGGGGGGGGGGAGGGGGAATAGCAATAACAAGTGTACAAATGATAGAAACAGACTGTTACTTGTTCATAAATCTGATTATATGAATTGTTCAAAGAGCCATTATTAATAATAAATACAACTTCCATTCTAGTTGTGTTGTAACAATCTACACTATGTAGCCTTCTCTATACTTTCATTCCGGTGTCACCACAGCTTTTTTTTTTTGCAAACCTTTATAACCATGGCAAGTAGAGATGGGAAGTCTGCTACCTGTTTTACCGTCACTTAGGAAAAGAAAATTGGGGAACTTGTGTAGATATGTTGACCTTCAACATGTCTTAATAAATGAAACGCCAGTTGTACACTTCCAATTGTTATGACTGAGTCTAAAACGATGTTTTGCCTTCTCTACACAACTATACAGACAGTTCACACACTAGGCCAGAGTTCCCTGACAGTTTTTTCAGTTCAAAGTTATTTTCTGACCTGGTTTTCTTGTAGTTGGATATGACCTAAATGAAATAAATTAGTTCTGAGACAGGTGAGTCTGACCTGATACACATGGGATAGTTGTACATTGATGAATTCACTTAGTGTTTGATATTAAAGAACGATGTTTGTGGTACACTAGGGGATTTGGTTTGATGTTAGAAGAGTGAGGAGACACACCAAGCTTACTATATTAGTGAACAACTACATGGATCCATAATTCTATACATGTTATGAAACCAACAGAGACGAACAAGTTTACTGAACCAAATCAACCTTTCGTATTTCAGTTTAGACTTTCATTGGTTTAAAACTTATGTAGCTGAACTCTTAAGCTCTCTTTATCAGGAACACATAGATCAATATTTCGCAGACAAACTTTCTCTTTACAGTTTACACTTTCATTGATTTCAAACCCCAAACAGCTTAACTATTAACCTATCTTTATCATGAACACATACTTCAATGAATAAAAATGCACATTATGCAATCATTTGAATCTTCGAGATAAAAAATACCATAGATTTGCGAAAAGAAAAAGAAAACCTGGATTTTGTATGTGTAGTAGAAAGCAAGCTGTTCTATTATCATTCTGAACACATGTAGAGAATAATTCTCCGGGCTAGGACTTCAAGGCTTCAATTTAGATAAGAGTGAGGAAGGGATATTGTGTAGTCTATACGTACCTTATACTTTGTGATAAGATCATATCTGGTAAAAAGTTCATATGCCATGTATTTCAAGGCATGGTTCTCACTGACTTCATTCAAGGCAAATACATTGAAGGACCAGTCATCAACATTCTACAATGACAAGAGTCAACAGAGTCAATTATAAGATAATAATTACAATCATGCTGTAGGAATCCAGGTATGTATGAAGTCCTAGATTACCCAGGCTGTATTTGCAATGAGTGTATAAGTAGAGTTGTACAGTCATACTGTATGAATCCAGGTATGTATGAAGTCGTAGATTACCCAGGCTGTATTTGCAATGAGTGCAAGCAAAGTTGTACAATCATGCTGTAGGAATCCAGGTATGTATGAAGTCCTAGATTACCCAGGCTGTATTTGCAATGAGTGCAAGAAGAGTTGTACAATCATACTGTATGAATTCAGGTATGTATGAAGTCCTGGATTACCCAGGCTGTATTTGAGTGCAAGCAAAGTTGTACATCCTAAAACAAAAACTATAGGATTTGTTTTCTGGTCATTCTACATCATGACAGTGGACATCTACAAATGTATATCACTGGTTCTGTGGTACTTAAAAAGATGAAAATTCAGAACGGCCATTAGTTTCCCCATTTGTCTTTAACAAAGTTTGTAGAAATATTCTTATATCTAATTGTAAACCTCACTATATGTGCATGAAGCACATAGAAATAATGTTAGCTGAATGTTTCATTTCTCACTTTTACTCCACTTCTGGTTAATGTTATTCCTGGGGTTGTCAAGCAGTTAGCTCATGTACTTCTTACCACACTGCAGTCTGGGTTCGAAACCTACCCAAAGTCAACTGGGTTTGATAAATTTTTTCCCAAATTTGTATGTAAGAAGGGTGATGTTTAGTTTGACTCAACCAAACAATGCAGGGTTTCCATGGTAATATGTTTCCTCCTGTTTTAATACTAGGGCAAAAGTGGTGACCATATTTGAATTTCTGAATTTACTTCGGATTAATAAAATTATATTAATGTTATTTTAGACATTACATGTACATATTATTCATCAGTCAGCCTCAAGCTGCTTGTGACATATATGTTTTATCACCACGAATCTAACTAAGACAAGTAGTATAACTTTTTTTTGTGTGTGTAAATTATATTTAAGTATTGTATAATTTCATTTCTTAAATCCACATAGGACACCCTAATAAACAATAATATATCAGTTCCTTTGAGTCACTTGTATTTTCCTTGGAAGGATGAAAACAAATATTTGGGAATCATACTGGAAAACCAATGTACCATATTGTTCTACACTGATTTTCATATACAATTTTCAGTTTATCATCTTGGGTGCATGCACCTAGCTCAGAGACTTAACGTTGTAATAGATTTCCAAATCTACAGATCATTTCAAATGGAGGATCAGTAGATTTGAAAGTCAATGTCAAATCTATGGAGCACCTGAAGGACATACCAATATGTAATATCAAAGACAACCAATTGTACCACTGCTCTACATTGATTTTCATATTAAGTTTTAACAATGTCAAATCTAGAGATAAATTCTAATGGCGGATCGCTAGATTTGAAAGTGAACGTCAAGTCTGTGGGCTATGGTGCACCGGAATGACAACAAGGACCCAACTTATAATGTTATGACAATTTCAAAGACGTATAGGTAGAAATACTCACTTTGAATAGATTGATGACTTGTGGTGGATACGTTATACCAGACATTCCTGACAACCTTCTGTATATCCTGGAATAGATAAACGGATCACATCATGAAAAAGTGATTAGAGATCCAGTTTGAATTAGGATTTAACTCTAGGTGTGAAAAACAGTTGTTTGGCAGAGCTTTAGAAAAAGGTGGCTGTAATAACTGTACCGTTCATTTCGGTTTTGAGTTGGTTTTTGATTTTTTCTGTTTTTTGTGCTTTTTTTAATATCTTGAAATAGATAACAGATCATATAATGGAAAAGTGATTAAAGGTCTAGTTTGAATTCAGGTGTGAAAACCTCTTATCTACCTTGCATTGATTACCTTTTTGAACACATAATACATCAACCTGGTTCCATATTTTCATAACTCTACACTGTTGTTATTTTTGTCACTTTGAGTTCTAAAGTGAGTAACGTGAACCACCATGAGACACCTAGGCATTGTTAGTCTTGAAAAACAATATTTGAAACGAGTAACTGAAAACAAATTATAATAGATAGACCTTTAGACAGAATGCATACAATTATGTTTACTTCAAAATGATACATTTTCTATGCAACCATAGCCCCTACTATATGAAAGGGTCTACGATGCAACGCAGTGCCTCCAGTGTATATACTAGAGAAAAAGACCCATTTCAATGTGATTTTTGAGGATTTTCAAAAGACTTTATTAACTTACCTGTCCACAAATATTCCTGCTCTGACAGCTTGGACAATACTTCTAAATTTCGGTTTCTCATCCGTCTGTTTTCCGGCTTTACTAAACTGTCTTGTAAATGTTGAAGTCAGCCAATCCCGGACTTCATTTGGCACTGCATCGGGATTGACTTCAGAAAGTTCATCATCTTCATCAAATAATCGCCTAGTAACAAAACAGCAAGATTTACTTTATACAAAACGGTCCTAATATCTCAGGGTGATACAGAATAAAATAGACTGCCAGTTATTGGAGCTTTTAGTCTTGGACTTTCATTCAGCACCAACTCATTAGGCACCCCAGTACACTGATTAATATGTAAATCATAAATCAGACTCCCTAGCACATACCGGTACACCACAAAAGTAGCCGAATCAGACTCCTTAGTATACACAACAAAGGTAGTATGTTGCAATGAATATAAATCTACTCAGTATTTTCAATCAACAAGGCAATTTAAACAGCAGCACTGCTCAAAGTGGTCATATGGATGAGGATTGGGTATTTATTTTGGATTTTTAATTCATACAACAAATCATGCTTTCTACTTGAAAAATCAATGTGAAACAACAAACGTCCATAAAGTTCATGTTTATTCAATAAATTGCAATTTTTATTTTTTAGCTTTTTGCAATGTATTTAGTTACAAACTCAGACTTGGTCAATGTTGTCTCACATTGATTTTTCAAGTAGGAAGCCAAGTTAAAAATCTAAAATAAATACCCAATCCTCATCCATATGGCCACCTTAAGCTGGTAATTTCTATGTTCTACTAGAACACCAGTTACTATAGTAACAGGGAAACTGAGTCCTCCTGCATACTCCTGAAAAAGGTAATATGGGGCATTCAATGATCCCTCTTGTACTTTCTATTGCTTCTTTCAATAGGTTAACAGGAGTATAATTGAGCACTCTAATGTCTATATACTCTCTGAACAAGTTAACACGGCCAGTCAACCCAACCCTCGTCTAATTTATATGTACTTTCTGAACATGGTAACAGCTGCCCACCTCCAGTATTTTCTCCTGAAAAAAGTGTAACAGCTGGAACTATGCCGTCTGGTAATTTCTATGTCTTTTTAACATAAAAAGTTTGGTAATGTACAATAGCAAAGATTTTACACATATCAATCTTTTGCAATTTATTGAATAAACAAGGACTTTATGGACATACGTTGTTTCTCATTGATTTTTCAAGTAGAAAGCCATGATTTGTTTTACTTTTCAAGTAGAAAGCCATGATTTGTTTTACTTTTCAAGTAGAAAGCCATGATTTGTTTTACTTTTCAGGTAGAAAGCCATGATTTGTTTTATAAATAAATTCTTTTTTTTTTATTGATATTCCCTCTCAATAGGATAATAGAAATTAAAACCACTGACAACAGTTTAACAATTTAACTGAAATTATTTAGTTTGTTTGTTTTTTATTGTCATGATTTGTTTGTTTGTTTTTCATTGTCATGATTTGTTTGTTTTTTATTGTCATGATTTTTAATGTCCTATTGTGTATTTATTTGTCTTCATTCATTCATTCTATTATGTATGGCAACCTAAAAACAGATTCCATAGCTGGTTTTGTTTTGTACTGGTACAACACTGTGTGACAACATGTGATGCTTTATGAAAAACAGATAATTTACTGGCGTGACACGATAGCAATGTCATTGCTTTACAAAAAACAGATAATTTACTGGTATGACACGATAGCAATGTCATTTCTTTACGAAAAACAGATAATTTACCGTCATGACATGATAGCAATGTCATTGCTTTATGAAAAACATATAAATTACTGGCGTGACACGATAGCAATGTCATTGCTTTACAAAAAACATATAAATTACTAGCGTGACACGATAACTTAGACATGATGCTTTAGAAAAACAAAATTTATTGCCTTGACTCTCTTTAACTACATGCAATATATTTTTGTTTAATTATGAAAACAAAAAATTTATTGGCATGCCACGTGATCTTTTATACAAAAACAGGAAATTGACGGTCGTGACACATGCAATGTTTTACAAAAAACAGAAAATTTATTGTCATCGTCATGATAACAACATGTGCTTTGTTACGGAAACAAGATTTACTGGTGTGGCAAGTATATTCTGCCCAATGTTTGAAAAACATTGTAGATTTACTAGTGTGATATACTATAACTGCACATCATCTGCACTAAGAAAACAGATGATTTAGTGACATGACACTCTAACTACCACTTTCCGTAACAAGAAATAGAGATGTCAGTGACAAGGGTTACAATTTATCCGACGGCTGACATATTATAAAGCTCTGGTAGTAAAATCTAATTGAATGGTCAATTCTTGCTATCTAGAATATCAATGACTGTCAGTTGGAACATCAGTTTGCTTTTAAAAGCTTCTTCTACATTTTTTTTTCCATAAAAGCTAACTGTATCTCGACGAGCTTCAAATGTTTGCTGTACATGAAAATCATGTATATCCACAGATTTGATAAAGAGATTAAAGAGAGAGAGAGAGAGAGAGAGAGAGAGAGAGAGAGAGAGAGAGAGAGAGAGAGAGAGAGAGAGAGAGAGAGAGAGAGAGAGAGAGAGAGAGAGAGAGAGAGAGAGAGAGAGAGACAGAGACAGAGACAGACAGAGAGACAGAGAGACAGAGAGAGACAGAGAGACAGAGAGACAGAGAGAGAGACCTACAAGCTACTTAATACAAAATCTGTGAATTTCACCAAATATCAAAAATAACGATTAAATTCACATAACATACAAGATGTACATAATACTTTTGATGAGGAACACTGGTAAGACACCTAGGGGACTCAGGTAGACTATTACATTTAACTCTGCCAGTATCAATTCCTCTAAAAATAAGTAATAATTTCTCCCGGTGACTGAAATCCCTATGGCTTAATTAACTTTTGGATGGATTGGATTTGGTGGATTTCTTCCTCTGTGTGTGTTTATTGATGTCGATCCATAAACTGCAGTATTTCTAAACAGACACAATTACCACACATTATACCTGCACTTGGTATATTGGTCATTATATGCATGGATGAACAAAAGTTATATACGATAGCTGTGATAATGACTGCTGTGGATACCTGCAGGGCTGTCTTATTTTTAGAACTGACTCTGTAATGATATTTTCTGTGATAGATTACTGAGGAATGATTTAATCAGTGTATCCTTAAGTCTGATCTAAGTTGGGTATATTGAACACCCTAAAACTACCTGCCAATTGGAAAGTTCTATTTTAGACAGCTGGTATTGTATTTTTCTTCTTTCACGGAAAGTTTCAAGAATGGCCATATTTTCATATTTGGTCTTGATTAGCGACCACGATGATAACATGCATTTATAACAAATGATAATACAAGTAAAACAAAAGTAAAATGATTAAACTGAACTATTAATGTACTTAGCTGACCACTACATGGGAATTTAATGAGATTGGTATCTGGGCTTCAAAGTCCTCTCTACCTGGGCTAAACAGTTATACACACAGTCTTAGAACTATTGTAAAAGAATGCTGTAATTGGTATGTCTACCCTTCATCATCTATAACAGTGTTAGAACAATTGTAGAACATTACAGTGAGTGACTGTAATTGGTACGTCTACCCTTCATCATCTATAACAGTGTTAGAACAATTGTAGAACATCACAGTGAGTGACTGTAATTGGTATGTCTATACCCTTCATCATCTATAACAGTGTTAGAACAATTGTAGAACATCACAGTGAGTGACTGTAATTGGTATGTCTACCCTTCATCATCTATAACTGTTACAGTGTTAGAACAATTGTAGAACATCACAGTGAGTGACTGTAATTGGTATGTCTACCCTTCATCATCTATAACAGTGTTAGAACAATTGTAGAACATCACAGTGAGTGACTGTAATTGGTACGTCTACCCTTCATCATCTATAACAGTGTTAGAACAATTGTAGAACATTACAGTGAGTGACTGTAATTGGTACGTCTACCCTTCATCATCTATAACAGTGTTAGAACAATTGTAGAACTTCACAGTGAGTGACTGTAATTGGTACGTCTACCCTTCATCATCTATAACAGTGTTAGAACAATTGTAGAACATCACAGTGAGTGACTGTAATTGGTATGTCTACCCTTCATCATCTATAACTGTTACAGTGTTAGAACAATTGTAGAACATCACAGTGAGTGACTGTAATTGGTATGTCTACCCTTCATCATCTATAACAGTGTTAGAACAATTGTAGAACATCACAGTGAGTGACTGTAATTGGTACGTCTACCCTTCATCATCTATAACAGTGTTAGAACAATTGTAGAACATCACAGTGAGTGACTGTAATTGGTATGTCTACCCTTCATCATCTATAACAGTGTTAGAACAATTGTAGAACATTACAGTGAGTGACTGTAATTGGTATGTTTACCCTTCATCATCTATAACAGTGTTAGAACAATTGTAGAACATTACAGTGAGTGACTGTAATTGGTATGTCTACCCTTCATCATCTATAACAGTGTTAGAACAATTGTAGAACATCACAGTGAGTGACTGTAATTGGTACGTCTACTCTTCATCATCTATAACAGTGTTAGAACAATTGTAGAACATCACAGTGAGTGACTGTAATTGGTATGTCTACTCTTCATCATCTATAACAGTGTTAGAACAATTGTAGAACATCACAGTGAGTGACTTTAATTGGTACGTCTACTCTTCATCATCTATAACAGTGTTAGAACAACATATGTCACAATGAGTGACTATAATTGGCAGGCCTACCCTTCATCGTCAATAAGAAGGCCTATTAGTAAATTTCTGATAGCATACTCTACTGATCCTTGTTGACAAAACTCAAAGGTATACACTAACAATAACAGTTACATGAGCTGACTGGCTTTCATTTCTCTTATAATGGAGAGCAAAGCTTAGTCAAATGTCAGATAATGAAGGGCAATGTATTTCAACATTTCCACAATAGGCTTTTTGCCAGTTGCTTTTTTACACTTTGTCAACTCGTTTGTATTTCACTATGATCAACAATAGCTTGAATGGAAACTAACGTACTGTACATGTTGGGGGTGTAGAAAAGAAGTGGAGTCATCGGTAAAAACAACCACTGACTTTCTTCATTTTTCAATATTTACCAAGCAACATCTCCTTTCATTGATCTTGATATCAAGAATAGCTTGGAATCTGTATTAAACTGTAAATTTCTAAGTAAATGTAACATGCTAAGAAAATTAACGAGACATATAGGGGTTCAGAGTGCAAGCCTGAGTTTTTTAAGAGAGCTCAGTATAAACTGGCTAAAACCCATCATCACTTCATTTTTCAATACTTGACAATTAACTTTTAACATAGAGCCCCTGTTACTTTCTATAGTCCCCATAAAGCCTCATTTCCTAACAATAAAATTATACCTATAGTTTGGAAATGACAAACCTTTTTTAAAACAACTGTGAGCTGAGGGCAATACTTTTCAAATCAAAATTTGTAATCAGTACACTAGTATATGTATTACATACAAGTATTCAAATAACATGAACTGTTGGGTTTACAGTATAAACAGTTCAAGAATCTCTTTCTGATGTGATCAGCCTCAGGTGTCAGCTTGATGTTAGCCCTGAGCCTGAGCTAGACTGTTGTGTACATTAGTCTGATACACACATTCATTCAACCTTCCAGTTGCTAGCTAACACTTGCTGGTGAGGTTGGTGTTAACATATGGCTGGTTCATGCATTCGCTATTCAGCCTTCCAGTTGCTAGCTAACACTTGCTTTTGAGGTGATAGTACCAGCACACTGTTATAGCACTGAGAAAGCTAAGTGTTAACATAGGACTGGTGCATGTATTCACCCATCCAATTGCTAACACCACATGCTGGTTAGGTGCTTAGTACCCAGCCCAACAATTTTTTACCTTATTATTCAAATAGTAAAGAAATTTGTTTTATATTGTTAGTTCAGATGATAACCTTCCACTTGTGGAATACCTTTCTGATACATGTAAATCAAGACAGCTAGATCTCTTCAGTATAGCTATAATGAGTGTTGTATTGTGATATTTTGTCTATAGTATGTATTTACTATACCATGTTTTCCATAGCATATGTTGTAAGTAATGATTTATGTAGGTATGTTAAGTAGCCTGTAGACCAATACAGGCTATCTGACTCAACATACTGGCTTGATGTTCTGACGAATCATTATAGTTTCAAGATAGATAGTCAATTCAGTCTCCATCTGGACTAACATAGCTAGCCCCAAGCTAGACAAGTCAGAAAGCATACTGCAATGATTATATGAATCTATAATATAGACTTTTCATCATAATTTGTAGCATTGGCAGCACTGCACAGTACAGTACTGCACTGCAATGTACTGCTCTGTACTGTACTGTACTGCACTGTACTGTTACTTTATTGTGCTGTACTGCACTGTACTGTAAATTGTACTGCACTGTACTGTACTGCAATGTACTGCATTGCACTGTACTGCACTATACTAGTTGTTACTTTATTGTACTGTACTGTACTGTACTGTACTGTACTGTACTGTACTGTACTGCACTGTACTGCACTGTACTGTACTGTACTGCACTGCACTGTACTATACTGCACTGCACCATATTACACTGTACTATATGGTACTATAGTGTCCAAGGTATTGTTATGTTTATGCTGACTCAGAGTTTATCTATAATTAGTCAATGCATGTAATTGACACTTATTGAACTCTAGTGTCAAAGCTGTTGTTGGTTTCCAAGGATAAAATAGGATGAGAAAATAATAATGTTCAAATAGTAACAAAACAAATAACATGCTTTTGTGTGTGTATCGACTTAGGCAGTACCTTTGGTGGTAAAAATGTGAACACTAATATTGAAGAATACCAGGGCTTATGGAGTGTCTAAGTTATACAGGAAAAAATCAACAAAATCTTTGACATTCATTACAAGTTTTTCGGAAATTATTGAGATATAAACATGATATTGGTCTATGATGTTTCAAGTTGTTTTTCAAGATAATAAAAACATAGGAAAGTTTCTTTATTTAAACAGGAACTAATAATTCAAGATAAATACTTATTTTTCCTCCATATGGTCACTATACTGTAGGAGCCATGAAATGTACATATTTTACAAAGAAAACAATTATTGACTCACAGTAAGCTTCTACTTGACTACATAACAGATTTAGATCACTGGGCAGAACTGATCACTGGGCAGAACTACATGTTTTAGTAGCAAGTAGGGATTAAGGTCACAAAAGTACTAGAAATATTGACCATGGTATTGTAGCACATCTGATAGTACTAATCACTGCTTTATAATTTCTGTGTTTTATAATAAACAGAAGGCTCACAAAGTTCTAGTTTTCAGAGAAGGAAATATCGAAGGACTCTAAATAAACAATGGAAAACATGACCTGAAGCAAAACAAAAGCAAGTTATAAATTTTTTTTTACATGCACTGAAAAAAGTTCAGGATATTTTAAAATCGGCGTTACTGGAACCACACAATTTTTTTTATTTGGCCTTATGGAAATACAGGTTTGTAAAAAATACATAAGTGTCATGTATGTGACAGACTTTGACCCGTTGTGTTTGATCTAACAACAATCTACACATATTGTATGTATCTATTACAGTCATGTCAAGTAGCAATGTTGAAGTAGGCATATTAAAATCACACCTTCATGAAGTTTATTGCACCCTAATTAATATCATTAAAATATCAAAATATTTATGTAGCTTGGGAGGTTATACAGGGTTATTGTCAGGCTAAATAGATATCAAATGAAATTTCATCTGTATTTGTATTATAGCGATTTAAGTAAACTTTTGTTATAAACAGTGAAACACCTACAAAGAAAGGTACATGTGGTACTTGTAGTTTGCAACTGAACACTTCACCTTGTTTAGGCTCATGTGACATATGTCACGGCTGTACCAAAGAGTGGGTCAGGTCACAACTTTACCAGAGAGTGTTGACAGAGATTCTGCATGGTAGTAATTTTCTTTGTACATGTTTGGAACAAAAGTTTACATGATTTGGTTTGCTGTACCAGACACTGTACAGTTTCTCCCTGTTGATACACTTTTTTGATGTAGTAGTTTGAGAAAAATATGAAAATTGGAAATTTCAACATATAACACCAAAAATACACGTCATGAACCCCCCCTCCCCCATGTTTACAATTACGATGCTAAACGTATGAATACTATGTAATCAAAACAATAACATTTAGAAATTTGGCTAAAACTATATATGCTGATATACTATCAATTTTAATACTTGTAAGTCTGTGTTACAATAACTGTAAAACAGCTATGTATTATGTTTGATGTGTTAATTAACACTGGTCCTAAAATCAATAAGTTGAAGTATGATAAATCAAAGCTAATGCAGGTGGTCACGCGGTGATGGTGGTGGTGGTGGTGGTGGTGGTGGTGGTGGTAGCGGCAGTGGTGGCAGTGTCTGTGAAGTCTCAAATGCTGACGGTCACTTTGAATGAAACAAAACACACAACAATTTGTACAAATAAAGAATATGGGGCCATTAATAATGTCACAGAACAAACGTTACCTCTTGTTAAGGGTCAACTCCACTCCTATAAAAGTTCACAATTACTCAGTGAAGCAAAATCAACAAGTACAGTTTGACCTTGAATCAATTGAAAACTAGTCAAGCATTCAAGCTGCTATGTCTAGTAAATTACAACTGTTACAATATATCATGTGCAAAGAAGCAATGTGTAAGAATGAACATGATGTCAAAATACATTCATAAATATAAAAATTACACTAATTATTATGCAAGAATTTGAAAACTAAACTTATTTGAAAGTCCTTGCAATCCCTGGGATAAAACATTTCTGACAAGAATTCAGTCAAATTCTTTCCAAATGATATTATTGATGATTTCAAGCAAACAAAAACAAAAAACAAAACAAAAATAAAAACATAAAATCGTGGTTTTAATCAGAGCAATGTTCATTGTGTGTATGCACTATAGCTATTCATATTCAACACCACTATAATTTTGTTATATATTTGACTTTTTAACTTGAATAAAACTATGTTAATCACACCCTTGAACTCACTAGATCATTTATTCTGAAGTAAAAAAGTGAGTAAGTACTTAGAGTTGAATGACACATAGTGTTGAATTTAATCTATGCTTTGAGAAGTCAACAGCTCCTAAATCTGAACCCACTTTGTTTAAGTTTAAAGTCCGGTTGGAGATTTTTCAAGTTAAACTGAAGTTAGGTCAATCATTTTTTAAAACCCTGTCCTTTTTTGTCATTTTATTATCCCTGAAGAAGCCCTCCATAATTATAGAGTCACTGAATTACTTGTGAGAGTTCCTTTAAAGTCGCTTATGAGAAATGGTATCTATTTAGATTATTTTATTAATAAAATAACTTTCCTATATTTTTCAACTTGGAAATACAATGTAAAAAAACATTATCGAGTCCATGTTTGACACTCAATAAATTGTAAAAAAACTAAAGAATGTGTACAATGTTTGGTATCGTACGTACAATAACAAACATTGTACACAGTTTTCAATGTTTTGCAATAAATTGAGTTACAAACAAGGACTTGATACATGTTGTTTCACATTGTATTTCCAAGCAGAAGAACTAGTATGAGTTGTTTTATGAATTAAAATTCCCAGATAAATAACCAATCTTCATCAGAAGGGTCACTTTAAAGTCGTGAAAAAAGTGATAAAGGGATATACATTATATATCCAGAACAACAAATATTTTAATAGTTTGACCTTCTCTATGACTATAAGGTCAAAATGTTGGAACTAATTATGGTTCCTTTTAAAACCACTGACAAAAGGACTTCTATCTCTATTGATTAAACCTACTTGTGACAAGTTATATCTTCTTTTATCTGTTTTTTGCACTAATCCAACAAAATTCAAGAACTAAGGTCAATAATTCACTCTGAATAGTTTAATCTGACACAACCTGCCATTTTGATACCCTAAAATGAGTAGCTGTTATATTTTTATGAGTTTTCTGCCATATAGGTGATAAATCTACACAATAATACTGAGATTTATTAGACCATGACACCAGTTCACGAATTCAGAATGTATTAGCTTAGAGAATCCAGGCGGTTGAATTTTGATTTCCTGAGAGGAAAAAATTCAAAACTCTCATCGCCTATATTCTAGGTTAACATTGTATGTTCTGTTTCTAGGAAATAAAATACATATTGTAAGCTAGGAAACAGGTCTTTCTGCTTAGTACTAAAATACAGAAATTTAAGCAAAATACCAGAAATAGAATGACTATTAGAGCCTCCAGGCATGGAATCCATGTTGTACGTCCTGTTCTATATACTAACCAAAGAATCCAGTTAAAGGAATACATATTCACTTTATTCACTGACATCTGAAGGGAGGCTAGATGTCTTCAAAAACCTCATCAATAGAGTTAATCTTAGATGGCTTCCAGAGTAACTCTAATTGTCATATCCTACAGAGGCTGACTATTGTGCTACGTTGTGTATTTAGTTGAATATGAGTTTTTCACCTGGAATCCATACTAGCTGTCCTGGTTTCAGTACTAAAAAATCAGTACTAAAAAATTTATCATGCCTGACTTTATGCTGTCATGTTCTAGGAAATGATACTATTTAATTATTTATGGATGTATGTCTAGCCTGGAATATATGGTATCTTTTAAACAGTGGAATGGAAAGAATCAAAACATCAAATACCCTATACTGAGTATGGGTTCCCAGCTAACGGATTGCAGGCTATTAGATTATACCCACTTCAAACTTTGATCTGTTTTAAGGGGCCAGACAAGGACGACTTGTATATTAAAGCAGGTCAAATTTTTCTCTGCATCAAACTTTGACGACAAAACTATCCATAGTAGGGATACTACTGTACCATTTTTTGTATTTATTTTGTTGATAAAATAATATACAGTACGTTTCTAAACCAGTATGGCGGAAAGCAAGTTGGTGTAACTGTATATACAGACAAAGTTTATGACCGTACATGCACTCAAATGACTAGCTACAAAGCTGTAAAGTTAATGTGTATACAGGCACTTTGGAGCAGATATTTGATAAACAAAAGTAGCGACATATGACCCATGTATTGTACATTGTAACTTTGGTTGTCATACAATGTTCACTGTGGCATTTCGCTCTAGTCGTCACTTTTTACAGGCAGTAAAAAACAGCTACCACATTTCCCTGGCATTTCGCAGTGTTTTCCTATAAAACTGAGGATTTGTTGTTTAATAACTAACATGTGTAAGTAATCCATGATTTTCTAAATCTCAGTTACTATGGTTATACAAATCTACATAAAAACATAGTGAAAATCAAAATTATTTATAAAAAAATGATAATTTAAGAGGTTAATTAATGTTAGATAGGTGTAGAATACTGAAAATGTGTGCTAAATCACAGAGAAGTTGTTGTACCTTCGTCCTGGCATTGTGGCGTTTGGAGTTATTTCAGCTAAGCAATCGGTCCCCGTCAACACAATGAGTTCTTAAATGGTAGCTACTCCACAGGTGATGATGACAAAAGCAGCTGTACCTATGTACTCAGCTACTCGATACTAGGTAATAAATCACTCGTTTGCAAATACACGCATAATCTGAACAAACCGTTGTATCTATCTCAACAATATAAAAACATTTTATCAAATGTGATGATTTGATACTAGGAGTTCTCCATATCTACCATGGTTAGAATCCAATACTTAACCCCTGACCTTGCTGAGGTCGACCAAAACGTGTGTATGCTTGGGGCCAGTAAAAAAACAAAGAATAAGGTTTCACCTAGTTTAACAATAGTACATATTTGTTATTCTTTTCTGTACACACTACAGAAACTTTTGTATTGAAGCAGTTCAGGTGTGACGTTGCTGTCTATATTGCATTAAAGTCACCCTTACATTGACATACCATTCCACAATGCCATCCATAAAACACATCCATTAGCCGATACACAACAAAGCTTGCAAGTCCCTGTAACAGACTGTCATGAATTTGTAAACAATTACACACCACACAATGATGTTCCCTATCAACATCACATCAACACAGATACACATATTATGTGTTGACAGGCTATTAAACTGAAAGGAATCATACCTTTCTGGTTGTGAAGGGGAATTGTATTCATGCC
The DNA here is from genome assembly GCF_964340395.1 of Glandiceps talaboti. Lineage (NCBI taxonomy): Eukaryota > Metazoa > Hemichordata > Enteropneusta > Spengelidae > Glandiceps > Glandiceps talaboti. The sequence continues at coordinate 2,517,638 of NC_135568.1, forward strand.
ATATGTCACTTTTAATTACGAAATCTACTCAACTCGGAACAAACTCTGCAAATGTTTGACTCAGATTTTGAAGGTCAACCAAACATGTACACAGATTACATCTTTTTTTGAAAGGAAATTTTGACTTAATTTTTGAAAAACAAATCACCAATTTTTCCTGACATCTTGTACTACATTATTGAAAATTAATATTCAATTTCCAAAACAATTATTAACCCCTTCAATACTGAAAACATTCCCGCCAAAATTGTGTGGACAAAATTCTTGTTTTATGTAAGTTTTTGGCATATATCAACTTCATTTTAGACTGGAATTAAAGAAATGTAACTTCCTAATAAAGTAATATTATTGTAATTATGAAAATATTCATATAAATTGGGTCCCCATATTATTTAAAACTCGTCTCTAGTCATGAAAGGGTTAATTCTGCACAAGCATAAATCTTTGCTCATTACAATATAACACAAACCCACTGGAGAATCCATCAACTTTCCCACAATAACTCAACAATGTTTTTTATACCGTACTTGTTTTTCCTATTCAAGCGTGTACATAGCTTTAGACAGTTAACTTTGACCCCGTTACACAATAAATAATTAATGAGCACCATACTTTATATATATCTTCATGGCCCTTGAAAAAAGAATTTGTAAAAATAATTTTTTTTAAAAAGTAAAAAAAAGATAAAATTCACTCTTTCTTGCTGGGGTAGTGGGAATTTGTATATTTTTGTTTGATAAAAGTGTTGAATATCAACAAATTCTTACCCAACTCATAACAACTACTTGTTGAATCTAAATTTTAAATTCAGCTTCAGTCTATAGATCTATATATGCATTAACTTGGTGCTGGGTTATTCTATTTTGTACATTGTACTCAAAAGTGCTTTAAGAAACAAATGTCAGCAGTATTAGGCTCAACTAGACATGTGTAGATTCCAAGACAAATACACTAATCATTATAGTGACATAATGGTCCTGAGCCTACTGTTGGACAGTAAAATATCGATACTTTGGATCAGTAAATTGGAAATGAATATGACGTTTTGATCCATCTACTACAGAGCTGATAGATCGGTCAGATCAAAACGTTACATTCATTTCCAATTTTACCATTCCAAAGTAACTACATTGTACTGTCCTATTGATTCTCGGAACGATAAACAATATATTCTCTACTGACCTTATTATAGCATAGACAGTAGAGGTCTCCCCCTCTACTGTCTATGATTATAGTTCCATTACATAAAAAGTATGTAAAACAAGGTTGTTGTATGGTGCTTAGAGATCACAACCTCAGATTTGGTACATTTCCAAATCTAAATTTGATAACACAATAAAGTACAAAACTGGCTTGAATGTCCTCACTATTATTTCAATTTCTAGCAAATCTATTTATAATATTCTGTTTCAAAAGTTAATTGAGTTATTTCAGGCAAAATACAACTAATAATCAAGTAATAACTGCCATCAAAGAGTCAATTGATAAAAATGTTCAACATTCTTTTCACAATGAGATACATTAGTACTGCATGTCATTACAATTGCTTGTCGAGTATTTAATTATTACTACAGGGACTACTTTAATGACCAAATTATCACCTTCAGTAATTATTAGACTTACCATGGGTCTCTACACTACCTATATTATGGGATGTTATTCTATTGAGCTGTATATACTGAATACTAAGAATGTCTTCCTAACCACTGAAATTACCTCACTTTAAATATCATAATTATTCATTTTAGACCGTACTCAGTCCCCCCCCCCCACATCTGTTGTACAAATAACTTTAAACAAATGAATATCAAAAAAGAAATAAAAATGGGATGAATATAATTCTTAGCTACTAGTTGTATATATGGAATACTAAGAATGTGTTCCTAACCTGAGATTACCTCACTTTTAAGTATTGTTATATTAGTCTGTACTTAATCTCCCCCCACCACCATCTGTTGTACAAACAAATGTATATAAAAAAAGAAACAAAATGGGCTACGTGAATGCACCAGGTGTTTCTCCCTTCTCAGAAAAGCAAAAAAAAAAGAAAAAAAAAGAAAAGAAATTGTGCTCTACCCTCCCCTCAGTCAGTGTTAAAGTCCACACACGCTGTCTCAATCAATGTAATATTCCATACTTTTTCCCTTAACAATGAATTGAATATCCCATTTTCCCTCTTAGTGAATGGACTATTCCACCCTTCCCTTAGTGAATTGAATATTCTATATTCCTCCTCATCTTTCCAAAATACCTTTCCCAATCAGAAATATTCCATACCCCCTCAGTCAAAGGATATACATACCCCTAAATCAATGGACTATTCGACACCCCCATGAATCAATGGAATAGTCCATACTTTTCCCCTAATGGAACTGTATAGTTTTGAATTGAAATCAACATCTATCTGCTACATATAGTTGGGGTTCATTTTCTACATCAATACATATTCTAAAACTGTAATCTAGCATTTAGTAGCAAAAGATGAAGATGTATTACACATTTGATGTGAAAAGAATACAAAACATTCTAAGGGTTTGTTACCTATTTAAAAACTACTTACAATCAAGATTCTGTAACAGCTGATACGACAAAACGTCATCAAAACGTCAGAATGTCAGCTACTTCACATCACAGTCATATAAAACCTGGGATAACACAGATGATGAATTGCTAAAGGTCAAAGGTCATAAACCTCTTACAAGTCTGTGATTTATATGAATTAAAAGTCAAAGAATTGTATCATACAGAACATTTCTTTTTTTATTGCAATTATTTGCAACCCCATAACTTTTGGTACGTTATTCAAATGCACACAAAGGTAATTTTCAAAGTCAAGTTATTCCCACTATTCGAATGCAAGTAGCAATGGAATGGGATTGTATGTGTGTGTGTGTGTGTGTGTGTGTGTGTGTCCACATGTGTGCCATAAATTTATGTGTGTACAGTACAGTGTATATATGTGTGTTTGTAGTGAATCAATCCATGTGTGTGCATTTGTGTGCAAACAAGTGTATGTCCATTAGTGTATAATGTGTAAATGTTTATCCATCATGTGTGTGTGATTGTGTGTGCATGTGTGTCAATCCCTGCGTGTGCATGCATGTGTACATGCGTGCGTGTGTGTGTGTGTGTGTGCGTGTGTGCATGCGTGCATGTGTGTGTAGTCCATGTGTGCGAATATTTTTTTGCTGTTTTAAATGGCCTTATAAATCTAGAACATGTTGTAAACCTAGATAACAATTTAATAACATGCAATTAAAGTAACAGTATTTGAACAGATATTTGTACAGGACATATATCAAACAATGCAATTTGCCCTAATGTCAGTATGAACACAGTTCAACCAGTAGGGTTGGTCTATGTAAGGACTACTTGTAATAGGCATAGCATTGTATAGTTGAACTGTTATGTTCATGTCTTATAACCAAGTGTCTTTTAGCTCAGACATGTCTTTCTCCTCTACAAATACTTACTCACAAAGCAGCAATTGGTATTCAGCTGATGACTATAACTTTGTAGTGTTAAAAGCTGAGATTACAGCTTATATTCTTAGCTCATGGTTCTGTGACATACATACATACATACATAAAACAGTGATTCAACTGAACTACTATTGTGTTAAAGTGAAATACACCTTGAAAATAAACTGTTTAAACTTTTTCTCTTACTTTGTTCAAGAAAGAAGAAACCTATTCTCAGTTCAAATCAAGGACAAAAATGAGGGGTCACCATAAAGAGTTTTAAAATAGAGGCCACATTGATATTACAATAAAGCCATTTTAGAATCCATTATGGCTGCCAACAACTGTATTTAACTCTATGTCGATTTCCTTGAAAACAAGATGGGGAAACCCCAAATTTCTCTTATCATGTCATAAGGAGCAGGAACAAGCTTTCAGATGGCAAAGTTTGGAGTGATTTAGTCAGGATGCCAACGTGGTTTGGTCAAATGCCCTCAATTAGCACAAAAACTTGTTCATCCAATCAGTGAACCCCAACTGTTATAGTGATGTAAACAGTGTATAAGTAGCAGTCCTGAGCTGACAAATATACCATATTTTAAGACATTACATAACTGCCCCAATAAACACTAACTTTATGCGGGACTGTATTATTGGGTAGAATTTTTTGACTGATTAACAAACACATGATGTTAATGACTGTGTGGGTGGCTGTGGATGAATTTTAAATTACATCTCATGTATCTCAGGACTTCTAGAGTAACGACTTTTGACTATACTGTGAGTGGAGGTGTAAATTGTAACGATACCTTTAGGAACTAGACAAGGAGAGATTGAAATAACTTTGATTTTCAGTGAAATTGTTCCCAAGGTGCACTCTACCTTACTGTCGACTGCTGGTTTATGAGTATGAATCATGCTCTAACAAATATACCATAAAATAATTTGTTAAATACCAATGATGGGCATGTATGGATCCATACATGCCCTTCATTGGTATTTAACAAATTATTTTATGGTATATTTGTTAGAGCATGATTCATACTCATAAACCAGTGGTTGATATATTTCTTGACGGTGTGCATTTGACGGTGCTGTAAAACAGGCTATGGTAATACAACAATGGATTCATAGCATACTAAAGTTCCTTGATTTATTGCTATACATTTTAGCTATTTTCTGACTCCTGAGAGTTTTTCTTTTAGTATAGTACTTTTTTGATATTTTTCTTATGCAATTACATCAAATATGACATTATATATGTTGTAATATGTATGACAATGACAGTTGTCTTTGATATGCAGATTTTGTTGGTAACACTGAATAGGAGATTCAGTTCACGCACTCACTCATGCACTCATGCACTCGCTCGCTCACTCACTCACTAACTAACTAACTAACTAACTAACTAACTAACTAAATGATGTTCTCTCTAGAATATTACAAGATTGACTTAGAGACATTTATAAGGGACACCTAGTGAACCTGCCAGATAGGGAGACCAGGATGGGAGAATTTAAGGTATGCTGACTACTGCACCTAGAATCATTATTTTCACCACTAGAAAATTCTCCATCTACATGTACTTCTGAAAGACTATTTTTTACTGATAACTAGACTGGTGTATTGTGGATATGAACAAGAAGGCATTTTAGTCACTACTTATTTTTTACTAATTACCAGACTGGTACATTGTGTTTATGTACAAGAGGCATTTTAGTCGCTACTAATTTTTACTAATTACCAGACTAGTACATTGTGTTCATGTACAGGAAGGCATTTTAGTTGCTACTTATTTTTACTAAGTTACCAGACTGGTACCGTTGTGTTCATGTGCAAGAAGGTATTTTAGTCACTACTTAATTTTTACTAATTACCAGACTGGTACATTGTGTAAATGTACAAGAAGGCATTTTAGTCGCTACTAATTTTTACTAATTACTAAACTGGTGTATTGTGTTCATATACTCTGGTACATTGAAAGCATTTTAATCATTTCTTATATTTGTGTGTTTGCTTTCCAGCAAAACAAGCAAAACTCTGATCGGTGGTCATTACTGTAAGGGAGAACACAGAAATTACAAGAGGGCTCAGTGCCACTGTTATCTTCTTCACAAAGAACACAGCAACTGCAAGACGGCTTGGTGCCCCAGTTACTATGAGAACACAGCAATTGCAAGACGGCTTGGTGCCCCAGTTACTTTGAGAACACAGCAATTACAAGAGGGCTCAGTGCCACTATTATCTTCTTTAGAAAGAACACAGCAATTGCAAGACGGCTTGGTGCCCCAGTTACTTTGAGAACACAGCAACTACAAGAGGGCTTGGTGCCCCAGTTACTTTGAGAACATAGAAATTATGAGTTTGTTGACTAAACAGAGATCAGGTCAACTACAGAGATTGAAGACAGCATGGGATGGCTAGAACTTGCTGGAAAGTCAATGACTTCGATATAGAAAGACAAGGTCTTGCTCTCTAACTTTGATGGAAGTTTTTAAATTCAATTAAAGTAGGAGCAATACCTTGTTTTTTTATATCGAACTCAAAAAAATTACTGAGACGACTTCCTTGGCAGCATTGTTACTTTGCCCTGGAGAACACACTGACAGTATAGTAGATTGAAAGCAAACAGAGATGTCTTACCTTGTTTCATCCAAATACACAGCCTCAAGCACAGACGCTGCATATTCCAAATTTTTCTTCAGATCAGCTGCAGAGACATCACCTTTATCGACATGTCTCAAAAGAGCCCTTAGTCGAATGGCTGCTTTATCGACAGCTTCTGATGAGTCTGCATGTGGAAGATGTTCTGTCCCTAAGTTCAATGCAGATGATATTTCTTCCTCTCGATTCGGCATGGACCTTGGGCCTGTGGAAGTTCCAAAGCCCTTCTTAGAATAAGAATTGGATCGCTTGAATACTGTAAAACATTCATTACCTTAAAAATAAAAGAACCAAAGTGAAATAAAAAGTAAGAAATGAAGAAACTCATGCGCATGCATGGAAATAATAGATAAATGACAACAAATGAATAAACTTAAATAAGTCAAAGTAATCGAGAAAACAAGGTAAAATAATGAAATGATTGCATGCTGCAGAATGAAATAAATAATATGTGTATATTAATTCAGTTACAATACTTTAAATAAATAATTCTATTTTTATTAATAAATTTGAGATAACTATACACATACACATATTATATATATAGCAAAGATGATTCAGAACTATTTTTATAAATTTGAAATTATATTAAATATATAACGATGACGTACAAGTTCTTACGCAGTCTTGTCTTCATAGAAAATGAAAATTAAATTTCAGATAATTCTCCAAACAGAATAATCTTATCTTTGCTTTTTAAGTATAGAAAATGCATTTTGAAATTGAAGTCAAAATTGGAATGGGTTAATACCATGAATACCAATCAAATACAAGAATGAAATCCTGAACACCGACTATGTTTCAATTTAGAATTTCAGATACTTTGATTAACTTCACGCTGTCTCATCACTATTTGATATCCTGAACATCGACAATATTTCAATTTGGAATTTTTGATCCTTCGATTAACTTCGCCGTCTTGCCATTATTTGATGAGCTTAAAATACAAGAAACTGATTACTGAGTTGTATAGACAGGGTTATGTGAAAAGCATTGAGTTTTCAGTCTGTTTTATTGGTAATAAATATATTATACAATTTTGATTATTTTCAACTATCTTCCTCGCTTTCACTTAAAGAAAAAATCCACAGTTTTGTCACAAAAGTGTGAAATAAAGCATCAAAGAAAGATAAAATTCAAGATCCAGTAGTGATTTCACAACCTGGATAGTAGGGTTCTCCCTATTCTCCAAGGAGTGATGGTCAGTTATTAATATGAGTATGAATATTCATTATGCAGATTCATGTCAAAAGATGCCCATTGTTGTCATGGTTTTTTATTAAAATATTTTATTGTTTATATTTGTTGTCAGTCAGGAAACCCACAAAGGTGGCTAACATTTCTAAACATGGAGTGTTAAAGCATGAGGAAACAGGAATACCCTAGGGAAACCTGCATTGTTTAGTATGGTCAATTTTAGCTTGTATCACCTTTCTTTATACATGTACAGACCTGGTTAATTTTTTAATCAAACCCAGCTGACACCAGACAGGTTCAAACTCGATCAGACTGCAGTGGTTGGATGAAACTATGTTGAAATTAAGACTGCCTATGAGACACATGTACAGATTAACTCTTTAGATTTTGGTGTAGATCTGAGTTTGTATCTTAATTCCAGTGAAGATTCTGTGAAGCCATGGTATTACAAGTTTTAGTGATTGAGCTCCAACACTTGAGGGCGCCCTCACTGCGGAGGTATGTCTTCTAGTTCCAAGCACTCATCAATCATATTTTAATGTTAATACAGTAGGTATTAAACATACATTGTATTTGGTATATTAAATCATCCATAAGGTATTTGTGTAATTGTTAACACTTGACTCATTTATTTTATGTTTACAAAATTTTCAAACTGGAAAAACATGTTGATTTCAAAATACACAGAGTGATCATGCCATGCAATGATATCCGACTTCACCTCATCGAATGATTTCCTAATGGTATTGTTAATCATACCCCAATCACTATCACAATCACAATCTATAGCTCTTTTAAACAAAAATAGTAGATATTCTTATCACCAAGAATCTCATTGCCAAAAAGTGATATCAATTTTCATCTGATTTCATACATTATACTGCACTAGTAATGTATATATAGGAGAAGGTAAATGTTTTGCTTTGATTCAATCGTTGTGATTTATATTTTAATGGTTGTTTCCCTCCTTAGATGAATTTCCACATTTTCAATAGACAATAAAAAGGACAATATATTATGTGATTTTATCGTATCTTCATGTTCTACGTACATCATAAATTCTGATTGTACTGATACATTTGTATGTTTGATAGAAATGAATAATTTACACTCCACCCACTTAAGTTGATCTGGTGTTTGAAATTTAGTGTCCTTTAGTTGGTTAGAGAATATAACTTTATGGTTTCAGTCTGGATTCTTTATAGATTCTATTCTTAAAGCTAATACGGCTCATTTTACATTGTCAACCTATTAATCAAAGTTAAGTAACCCATTTCTACTTAAACTGCACCTCAAACTATCATGGGGTTTAAATTCCTTTCCTTAAAAGGTAAATCACTATATTCCACATGCAAGCCAAGTTTAACAATTCAAACAAATAATGGAATTTATATCTGGGTCATGGCAATGTTGGTGCTTTAAATACAACATCTTCTCAATTTATCATAAATTAGGCTGATGGTTATATTATTATATTATTTCCAAATATTTTCCTTCATTCACCCAAAGAATATGGATTTTGTCACTTGGGTTTTTGATTCAAAGTGACAAGGCCCCTTAGGTTAATGCATTTTCCTTGGCTAATGAATTATGATGCCCATGACCATAAACTGAGAGATCACACATTTGATAGCTACGACTCTATCACTAGATATTGACATATATCGAAAATCTATATATGTATTTGATCAATATCATGCCCAGTATGCCCTCTAAGTGTAAGCTAAGATGACTTGCTAATTGTCCTGTTCATGACAAGAATGTAGTACATGTACACATTATATCCTGTCCAAGCAACAATTGTCTTGCCTCACATACAAAAAATGCTATCCCATGGTACATTAAGTGGCGATAGTTTTTGTAATTCTGAGCGCTCCAAATCTTTTACCTTTCATTAGAGGTCATACTCAGTATCATCCATGACAAGAAATTTCAAATCAATACATATTGATATAGGAAGTCCTGTCAATGACAACAGAATATGAAGTATCAATCCACAACTTGGTAATATGGAACATTTACACATAATGTCCTGTCCATGACAACAAGGCAATACAGAATGTGTACACATTTAATCATGTCCATGATTAGAAGGCAGTATGAAACATCTGTACATAAAATATTCCCTGCCCATGACACAAGAGGGCAATACAGAATGTCTACACATGCTTCATGTCCATAAACCAAAGGCGATATGGGACATATGTACATATAATGCCTGGCTCATGACACTTGAAGGCAATATGGATCATGTACACATGATATGGTCTGACAGTGAGAAGAAGGAAATTAGGACCATCTGTACACATAATGTCCTGCCCATGACACAAGAGGGCAGTATATGGAACATGTACACATAATGGCCTGACCATGACAAGAAGGGGCAATATGCAGAATATCTACCCATAATGCACACAACATGAAAAGAAGGTATACAACATCTAGACATAATGTCCTGTCCGTGTCAGTAGAGGGCACTATAGTATGTGGAACATCTAATGTACACGTAATGTCTAAACCATAGCAAGAAGGCAATACATGTACATGTACACACAGTGTCCTGTGTGTGAAAAGAAGGCAGTATACATGTAGAAAATGTAAACATGTCCTGTCCATGACAAGAGATCAATATAGAAATGTACACTTGTATCCTGTTTTATATCGAACAAGTATACACATCCCCACCATAATCATGACAAGTAGGCATATACATGTAGAACAGAATATCCTATCCATGGCAAAAAGGCAGTATACCCCTGTAGAATATGACTCATATCCTGCCCATGACAAGAAGGCAATATAGAACATAGTCCTATACCCATGACAAAAAGGCAATATAGAATATAATGTCCTACCCATGGTGAGAAGCTAACAAGGAACACCAATGAATGATAGTCACCATGCAGCCAAGAGCTATGAAATGAAAAAGTACATGCTTGATAAACAACCAACCTGTAAGTATGGAAATAACCAACCTGTAAGTATAGAGTGAATGGAAATGTATATGGTAATGAATACACCCTGCCCATGACATATAGGTTGACATTTGAGAACCTACATGTAATGTATAAAGTTGATAAATGTCCACTCTAATTAAACTCTGATGTAGAGGTCGCCTTCACATTGTTCAATTGATTGTATTACCATCTACGATTGGTTTAAACTGTACCAGTATTAAATGCAAACTTTTTTGTTTTTAATTCCCATGTCTTGAACAATTCAAGCCACATTTGACATAGTACGTATCCAAATCCCTTTCTGAATTGTGTTCAGAGGAAGTGTCAAATAGTATCTTTCAAAGGCACATTTTATGGTGAAAGTAATACAAATTAACACAAAGTAAACAGTTACTTGAATTATGAGTGAAAAGTTGTGAACGGCAATCAGGACAAAATAGTAGTCTTTATGATATGGAACTAAGATCAGTCCAACTACAGAGTGATGTGCACACTATAAAGCTAAGCCTTGAAGAAAGTAGCAAGTCTGATAAAGAACAAGATACATGTTTCGTGTAGGATTACGTAGAATCTTGATAAGATAACTAACATGTAATATAAACTATGAATCTATAGGTGAATGACTTAAGTTGACCACTACATCAGATTTTAATTAGATTGGATACATGTCCTGCAAATGACACAAAACAGCGACAGGTACATAAACTTGATAAATGTCCTGCCCATGACACAGAACACATTGATAAATGCCCTGCCCATGACACAGAACACGTTGATAAATGCCCTGCCCATGACCAGAAGGTGATATGAAACACCTACTTGATAAATGCCCGTTTCTTGAATTGACAACACTGTCATCTTTAGCAGCCCTTTCATTAGCAACTGTAAAAAAAAGAAAATAAAAAAATGCCTATATTAAACCCATTTTTTTTCTTCAAAATATAAAATTTTTGTAAAACATAATAGTTCAGATAAAATGAAATAAAAATATGTTTTACAAGTTTAGACTGATTTGAGATTGTTGACAAAAGTAGAGCATAGTTAAAGAGGACACTGAAACAAGCCTTCAATCAAAGTCATATTAACATGGAAATGCTTTGTTAGACTTTCCAGAGATGGATATGTTTGTAGTGTTAGGTTTTCAATATAATAAGCAATAATATTTGGCCATCTCGAGACTACAGCTAGAATGTAACCCTTTCTCTTCACCTTGAAAATGTTTGTCAAGGTCAAAGGTCATGGGTTCATTAGAAAGTTCACCATTGACAATGCGAGGGTAGACACTTAAATGGTGTCCAAATGTTCAAAACTTTTGGAGATAACAAGCAAAATATACCTTTTATTACAAATATGGCCGCCATTTTGCTAGAGAGGTCATGGACACAAAATTAAGAGACTTGCATATGCCTCACATAATAAAACCAAGTAATGATTAAAATTATCACGAAATATGGGTGTAGACACTTGAATGGAGTCACTACGTATTACACTTCCAAAGTTATGATGCATATAGTGAAATCTAACACAAATTGGGCAAAACAAAGTAACACACATATGTCTCACATAGCATGTAATATCTTTGTGTCAGGTTTGATTGAAATTAGTTGGTGCATGCCAGAGATATGATGGTGAATGCACGCACGCACGCACACATGCATGCATGCATGCACACATGAATGCAGGCATACACGGACAGACAGCTGGATAGATGGCTGGACAGATGCATGGATGGAACCCAATGTAGTAGCTCCCTCCGGGCAGTGCCCATTAGGGACTAATAACAGGCTAGAAATTTAAGGAATATACCTCAAATAAAAGAAGTGATTTCTTTTTGAAACTGTATTGAAAGTTTTGACAAATATATTCTAGTTTAAGGTAATATGTCTAAATATTTAAGGAAAATAGAATAGGATTAAAAAGATTTAACTTTGAAAGAAGACAGCCATGGATTGAAATTCTTGTCAAAAGATAGAGCAGTGGTTAACATTATGCAAACAAAAGGCAAACAAAATAGAATTAGAAAGATAGTTTATAATAAAACTGTACATGTAATCATGGATTGAAAGTCTGAACAAAGATAGTTGAGGTTTACATGCAATAACTGAATGTTTAATGGAACAGGATTAGAATATATGAATGGTTCAAAAGAAGACTAAGTGTCGAAATTCTTTCAAATATAGCGTGGAGGTAAAGATAGAGTGGAGGTAAAGATAGAATTAAGGTAAAGATAGAGTGGAGGTAAAGATAGCGAGGGGGTAAAGAAAGCGAGGAGGTAAAGATAGAGTGAAGGTAATGATGGACTGGAGGTAAAGATAGCATGGAGGTAAAGATAGCATGGACGTAAAGATAGAGTTGAGGTAAAGATAGCATTGAGGTAAAGACGGAGTGGAGGTACAGATAGCATGGAGGTAAAGAGCATGGAGGTAAAGATAGAGTTGAGGTAAAGATGGAGTTGAGGTAAAAATAAAATGGAGGTAAAGATAGAGTGGAGGTTAAGAGTGGAGGTAAAGATAGCATGGAGGTAAAGATAGAGTGAAGGTAAAAGACAATGGAGATAAAGACAGAATGGAGGTAAAGATAGCATGGAGGTAAAGATAGAGTTGAGGGAAAGATAGCATTGAGGTAAAGATAGAGTGGAGGTAAAGATGGAGTTGAGGTAAAAATAAAATGGAGGTAAAAATAGAGTGGAGGCAAAGCATTAGAAGGACACTTTAAACAAAGACTGTCATGAATTAAAATTCTTGTCAAAGATAGAGTTGAGGTAATCATGCAATAACTAACGAGGTGAAGTGAAACAGATTTACAAAAAAATGTTAATAAAAGAAGACTCAAATCGTGGTTACAATCTTGACAAAGAGTTGAGGTTAACATACAATATAAACTATAAATGTGTAAGTTAAAGAATACAGATTTAGATGCTTTATAAATCACAAGACAAACAATCTTTACAACCATTTTTATCCTCATTTATGGCAAAAGATTGACGCTCTTGACATTCTTACAGAATAGATTGCGTAAAGGTTAACATATGCAATTAGTAGAGCTATTGAGGCAACTATACATGGTACATAAATTACTGTACAGGTATGTCTTGTAATGCATTCTTAAATGTTTCTAGTTCATTGGCACACATAGCATGATGCCAGGGTAATCATATTCATTCTGTATCTTGCGTCACCTTATGCAACTAAGTCCACAACACGATTCATGCCAGTAAAAAGTTATGATTAATGGAAAATATTGTTGAAGTGCCTTGATATATAATGAATATCATGATCATATATGTGCTGTCAAATTATTTCCCCTGGCACAGACCTAACACAGCACAGTGGTCCTCTGTGTCTCACATACCGTGTTATAACACCATGTATCCTTGTTGTTGGTGTTTTTCACACAATGATGCATATGAAGAAGAAATATGAATAAATGAGCACAAGAACAGTTACTTTGCTGTTATTACAGTGCTACGTACACATTAATGCTGTACGTGAGAAAATGAGTAAAGGAAATGATTATATTTTCATGCAATCCAGTAGTTGTCACATTGGTATGTACCCTTTCCCCATTATAAAAAGCATCAATTCTTTCTATTCATTTTAGACATTGTAAAATCTACCTCGTTTCTTATGCATCAAAATCATGGTTGCCTATATACTAAATATTCCACTGTATCTAAATTCTGTAGATTTCCCTAGTATGTTTTAAGACTACCTAATCCATGTCATACAATCATGCACCATATGAAACTTTACCCATTTTACACACATTCCCTTTAACCTTATGTCTGTCTGTCTGTCTGTCTGTCTGTCTGTCTGTCTGTCTGTCTGTCTGTCTGTCTGTCTGTCTGTCTGCCTGCCTGCCTATCTATCTACCTACCTACCTACCTACCTAACCTACCTACCTACCTACCTATCTATCTACCTACCTATCTTTATAAACACATTTTCACAAAATAAAGTGACGAACACCACAAAACACTTGGGGTAAATCTTTATACATGAGCTCTTTGGAAGGCCCTGCCCAAAACACATTGTTTCACTATGACATTGCAAAATCAGTGCATCACTCCTTAAAGCTTAATTATGTACAACTGAAACTGGGGTAATCATCAAAGTCTGCATGACAAGAACCAAACAGATTTTATCTTCTAGCTATATTGCCAAATAAATATTTTACAATTTATGTCTTTAACCCCACTTGAGTTTAACAATGCCCTGGTGATGAAGAAGCACTGTTGAATGTATCTGTGTTGGGGTGAACCTACGCAAGAATAAATTTCTTCCAAAAACAAAACTGTGTGTAAACTTCTTAAATCCAAAAAAAAAATGCCCTGACCTATAGAGTCATGTGAGTATTTTGGCTCTTGCCTTGCCAAGCATCGGCTAATGGCCATGTATTCAACTCTAAAATTAGATAATGATTTCCCAGTGATGATCAAATATGGTAATCATGCCTACATCTCAACCCTCCGGGTTGTTTCTAATCATGTGGGGATGCTAATGACGTCATCTCACAGCAGGACAAATTTAAAAATCGCACAGTGGGACAAATTTAAAACCCAAGAAGAATCTTGCCTGCTTTCTGGCTGAAACTTCATTAAGTAAAAGACCATTAGCAAAACGCCGAAATGCTAGTCAGTTGGAAAAGCCAAAAATATCCACTAGCCTGCACTCTAGGCTAAAGACGTCGTGACCTGCTAGGAAATGATTTAAACAGGATTAAAATCAGATCATCTTATCTTTATTTGAATGATTTCCAATCAACATACCCTAGCATTAAATTAAAATTAAACTCCATCTGTATTTCCAATGCATAAAATATTCTGAGATTATTCAGATGAAATAAAAATTACAGATAAAAAAACCCAAACAAAACAAGACATACAATGTATATATCTTTTTATGTTTTTGCTCAGGGCATAAGTAAAAAATCTACCAGTGTTCCCCATCCAGTCATTCATTTACCGGTTTCCCAAATATCATTATGGTAGATTATGTCACTTTTATTCATTTTACCCTTTCTGTTACTCTGCTCTTCAACGATAGAAAAATCACTAATAAGGATATATATGTGTCATCTCTAAAATACTTCTGGCATTTATTGAGTTGTTTTTACTAAAAAGTCTTGATATATTGGTATAAAATGGAAGAGGAAGACTGGAATGAGAGTTCACGAAATATACATTCTTCAATTCTACAACCCCCAGGTATACGACGAATCTTTTAAACATGCTCCTAAATATAGACTGCATCTCTCATTGCTCTGTGTCTACATAATGGATGAGCTAGTAATGACGCACGTATCCCATGCTGTTTTTTCATGGCTACTTCAGAGCAATAAATGATTCCCTGCTATATCACACTTGTTTTCTTTTATTCATGACTTGGCACCCCATACTAATCACAAATACATATCAGTCTTGTCACATGGCATGAGCTTTGATGGAATAATAACACCAGTCTTTATACAGCTATCAATTCATAAATACCTCCTGGCTAGATTTCGACGGACACTGACATGTTATTTGTTAGTAGTGTGTTGGGATCTACAGAATCAAATGGAAATATTACATGACTGTCACCATGCTTAGAGCAGCAATAAATGAATGTAGTCACAATGTCATTTATCAATCTCACCAACTTTTACTTGAAATGATCATATTCATCCAAATCAAACAAATATCAGCAAACCAAAAAGTTAAAATCCAGCAACATGACTTGAATAGCTATATCTAATTAACTCAAAATTAAAAAAAATGCAGCAATTGGATGCAATAACAACATTTATCCAGCCAGTCAACCAGCCAGCCAGCCAACCAACCAACCAACCAACCAACCAAATAACCAAACAACCAACCAGTTTTTACTGCAAATGTTGATGTTACCATTACCAACACATGGTGAAAATCTCTTACTATTAGCTTTAACACAAATAAGACATTTAATTCATTGGAATCAATACTAAAAAAAGGGAAATATTTATAACCTACGGTTATGTCACTTACTTGTCTAATGCCTCATTTTTTCTTTGGCTTAACAAATGAAAATATTGGGGAATAATATGTATAAATATCAACTAAGTCAAAATATGTGACAAAAGATAGACTAATCTATCATATTCAATACTGCATATTTTGTGTGGGATAAATAAACATTGGCTACATTGAATTCAAACTCTGAGTCAGTATTTAGTACTACTATTAAATATCAATTATTATATCCAGCTAAATTAAGAAAAGATCAATTTTAATGACGTGATATTTTCAAACATAATTTGCATATATATGAAGAGATTATTATCTGGTTAATTCTCTGAGGTGGATAGGGTATGTTTATAAAATTAAGTATCCATTAGATTAGTTTGCATATTGATATAGATATTTAACTTGTACTAGCTGCAATTGGGGCATTTTTTTTCATCTTATTACCAATGATATATTCACTGAAAATTGATCAATTACTTATAAAACGACAATGCAGCTGTTAATTAGTTGTCAATATTATCTGTAGGTAGTGTAACTTTGCTTTTGAATCTGTCACCATATTAAAACTGTACTAATTGTAACTGGAGTATCATTTTTCAATTAGACAAACATAATATATTCACTGAAAATTGTTAAAATACTAATATTAGTAATAATTAGACGTTGTACATGGTAATCAGAGGTTGATATTATCCATTAGTAGTACAGCAACAGGTGGAAATCATAATCGCCGTTGAAGGCACTGATTTTAGAGTGTGGACCACAAAATCAATTGATTTGATTTATTGTATATACAGCTACAAAAATATATGATTTTTGGGTGCAGACCACAAAATCAATTTGATTTGATTTATTGTATATAGAGCTATACAATTTATATTTACCAACAGGTGAAGCAATACTTTTCATGATGTACAATATGAAGAGTATTAAAGTTACTGTACCTAACAAAGCATTTAAAAAAAATCCAGTTGTAGCAAGTATACATGTAACTTAAGGTCATTATATGTATATGAATGTACTTTAAAATTCAGCTGTCATCAAATATACAATTCAATGTTTGTCGACAAACACAATGCGCTGTGTTGCAATTACTACACCAGCTCTTCACCATCCCTAAGTTTTTACCATAATGTCATCAGAGTTCACTTTAATAGAGCAAAGTATTAGATTGTTAAATTTTCCAGATATTTGCATATTAATGTATCTCATCATTGCATTTTCCAAAAATATGCATCTTCATGCATAGATCAAACCATTTTTCAGATATTTGCATATAGTATTGTACAGATCAGCCCATTTTTCAGATACTTATGGTTCAAACTTGAAACTGCACATTTAAGTCTCAGATGTCAGCATTTACAGATTACTACAGAAGTACATTTGTACACTTAAACATCGATCAAACTAACAATTTGTTCTTTCTCCTCTCTTTAATGAGGTGTATAATCTGTATTGACTTCTAAAGTCAAAATGTCATTTTATTGTTTCTAATTACATTCTAAATTCAATGTCTCATTAAAAGTTGTGGTATTTTAATGAAATCAATAGACAAGTGTATATCGTACAGTTAAAGTGTAATAGAGTTCACTCTCAGACTAATTCTCCAGAATCTGAAATAAAGTTGTACGACTGTACGAAAGAAATAAAAACCAAACACACTGAAACAGACATGGATATGTGATACCTATTCTCCAGAATCTGAATGAAAGATGTTGTACGATTGTACGAAAGAAATAAAAACAACCAAGCACACTGAAACAGACATGGATATGTGATACCTATTCTCCGGAATCTGAAAGAAAGATATTGTACGACTGTACGAAAGAAATAAAAAAACCCAAGCACACTGAAACAGACATGGATATGTGATACCTATTCTCCAGAATCTGAAAGAAAGATGCTGGGGCATTTTTTTTTTCGACCAGATGACCATAGGCATATAGTATATATTTATCTTTAAAGCCTCACTCGGAACATTTTTAAAAATAATTTTGTTACATACAATGATTTACTTGTAATATCGTACACCATGAACAGTATTAAATCATCTGTAGGTAAACACATTTGTGTTGCTTGCATATAATAATATGCTGCAATAAATCCAGTGAAATTGATTTTTAGGTACATACCTAAAATTCAGCGACCCAAATGCAACAATTTTAAACTGTTATTGTAGTACGACTTGCGATTAAAATCAAGTTCTACTCAATGTCTAATCATTGATATTTTAACCAGTGATGTAGATGATTTTTTAAGTAGGTAGGCATGTAGAAGTAGTAGATGGGCGAAATGAGTATCAGCAAGAACATTTACTTTCATTTTTCACCATTTTTAAGTTTTACAGCTGTTTACTTGCAAGGTTCAAACAGGCATTTTGCTCGGCTATTGGCTCTTATCTACATCACTATTTAACATGATTTTCAGTGAAACTTTGTTGGTTGTCTGATTGAGAAAAATAATACATTAAATTTTATAACCCATCGATATTTAAAAGAGATCTTAAGAATGTAGTCTGGTAATAAAATTGGATATCTTTCAGAAGTGCACTGTGCCTCTGTAACTTTTTGTCCTAGTTTGTCCCTTTATGTTTATTTTTTCTGTGTATGTAATCTCGTTAACATTGGGAGAACTGAAATGGTATCTGTATATGAAAGATTAATACATTAAAAAACTAAATATCCCTGATTCAACCAGTGTAGTCTTAAAATGTAAGAACATGTACAAGTTAGCATATATTTGGAAATAATCTTCTGTATGATTCTGATAAAAGGATCATATATCTATGTTACTATGGATTTAAAATATCAACTTCATGGCGATTGAATAATTAAGATTTTATCTCAACATTACAGTGGATGTAGCATATCTATTTCATACTAAGACAAAAAATAATTGTTTGGTTCCGGTTACCCGACCCCATTTAGTTTTTCACTGCCGACCCTAAACTTTAAAAAAAAATATTTAAGAAAACAAAATAAAATCATGAAAATTGTGAAGTCTAGCTAGAAATAGTGGACACGGAAACTGACATCAACTTAAAAAGACAATATAAAACTATTCTTCCAATCTGTAATGGCTGTACATGAGATGCTCACAGTTGAAAAAAAAATTGAAAATCTACCTACCCTACCTATTCTAAAATTGAGCATAATCGGAACCACACAATTTTTTTTTGTTAGGCCTAAGCAAGCATACACCATACAAAGAATCCTGATTTTCATAATTCAAACAAAAAATATACTTTTATATTTCAATTTGCTAAGTGACACATATTTTTAGACATTTTGTTCATAAGCTCAACGACGTAATGAAAAACAATAAAAAACAAAATTTCATTTCAATTTGATGTATACTTGGTTCACATACACAATGAACATTATACCATGCACGAGCCACTTAGAACAAAAACTATGGAATAAATACTCTGGTCGTTCTACGTCATGAAAACACATGTCTATGTCACTGGTTCTGCTATGTTTGAAATGTGAGTCAAAACATTCAAAATTGCCATTACTTTCCTTGATTTTGCTTTGATGTTACTAGCACTGGTATACATGTTTTTCTCCAATATTTTTCTTCTTTCAGCTAGAAAATACTCGTGACCTAAGGCTTGGCACTACTCACCTATCGACTCATAGTTACAAAGACCCCTTAGGTCACTTGTATTTTCCTTGGCTGAATGAAGAAAAATATTGGGGAATAACATCTAATTATCAAAAACAACACGACATATGATTATTTACATCACAAGCAAATGAAGTTGAATTGTTAAAAAAAAAATATGGGAATTGTACCCAGGTCATCTGCATCATTTGTTATGTAGTACTCAGATAAGCATCAAAATGTTCATTATTCATTCCAATTTTCAATAAATATCCTTGCATACATATAATTATTTTATTCCCATTATTTTTTCTTCTGTGATAATGATATAGAGGTTTTGGTACTACTGACTTATGGTGACAAAGGTATTTTATTTCACCTTTATTTTCCATGGTTGAACGAAGGAAAACATTGGGGACCATTAGATATGGATGACTTTCTCTCATTTTTCAATGCCATCATAATATAGAGAGAACATAGAACATTGGCATACATTTTGAATCAAAATATAGATACATTGTAGACACTTAATACAATATATATCCTTGAATCAAAAGATAGATACATTGTGGACACTTAATACAATATATTTCCGATGGCTACATTGTAGACACTTAATACAATATCTTTCCTTAAATCAAAAGATGGATACATTGTAGATACTTAATACAATATATTTCCATTATTCAAAAGATGAATAACATTGTAGCGACTTGCGACAATATATTTCCTAAATTTATCAGCTGATCATTTTTGTTCCTTAATTCTAATACACTTTTGGGAATATCATGCAAGTTGCTTTCAGTGTAGATATACATTATATGTCATTCTGCATAACCTGTCAGTAGATCCTGAAGGACTTCCTACTGTGTTTACACTAGCGTATGATGTCAGCTCACTCACGCACACGATATTCCCTTTCAGGCAGAATACACTTGGCAAGTACAACATCAAGAATTATAACTACATGAAAATCACGCTATGTGATGAAATCGTAAAGTAAGAAGCTTTTGTGTCAAAATGGCGAGTGATATTGAGTAGAAATGACGCTATGAAGTAATTCCAAGTTAGGATCTGTGTACACTTTGAGTGTGAATGCTTTGAAATATGTCATAGCTATCATTTGAGGCAAATGAGTGCTGATACAAAATTGGACTGTTTCTGATTACTTTATGGTCATGTGACTTTATCTGAATATTCTGACATTTCATTGGCATTGATATAAAAGTATATTAAGCATTATCTACAAATATATGGTTAAAGTCGTTTATTTGGTATTTAGCATTAAACGTAGAGAGAAGATTAAGCATTATCTACAAATATATGGTTAAAGCTTGGTGTTTAGCATTAAACGTAGAGAGAAGATTAAGCATTATCTACAAATATATGGTTAAAGCCGTTTATTTGGTGTTTAGCATTAAACATATCATTGGCATTGATATAAAGGTATGTAGAGAGAAGATTAAGCATTATCTACAAATATATGGTTAAAGCCGTTTATTTGGTGTTTAGCATTAAACATATCATTGGCATCGATATAAAGGTATGTAGAGAGAAGATTAAGCATTATCTACAAATATATGGTTAAAGCCGTTTATTTGATGTTTAACATTTAAACATTTCATGGCATCGATATAAAGGTATGTAGAGAGAAGATTTGACATTTTTTTGTGGTCTAATAATATCTTTTCGAGAAATGTAAGTTGTTGCTGATAACATGGCTACTCGTAGATCTATTAAAACAGTTAGTATTCTTTCTGAATAAACTAAAAATGATTCCAGATCTCCTTTCAATTTCTATTTACTATCTTTATAAAATAAATATCAATTATCATTCCCCAAACCTCTCATTTTAGGCAAAGTGGGATCCAAACATGTAGGCCATACCCCAGTTGCTCACTTTGTGGTTTCAAACTAACAAGTACAGGTGGTAATGGTTATTGACCTCTAATGTAGATGTCAATCACCTTCTGCTCGTTTAGTTTATACCCATTAATTCTCGTTAATTATGATTCATCAGCTACCCCGTACTTGTGAAGCTACTGGCAGAGAATGACGACATATATCATGAACATGCAAGTATACACTACATGCACACATAATGACTTGTTGAAGCATGATAGAACCCCATGATAAGCAAGTGCATATGTGGTGTACTCGGGGTGTTTGCAAGAGTGCTGGCAGTGTTCTCCATGGCCGTACTTTCATGAGTGGATCGAGTGATTGAAAGTGCAGCAGAAAATACTGCAAGCACGAGTGCAAGTATTCTAGTACCCACACTGGAACTCACATGCATGTGGTTCTATATATGTTTATCTGAAACAACAAATTTCCTTAAAATGATATTTGTGGGCACAGCCTATATATATGACGAACGATCATGCCCTCATTTGCATATCATTTGAATGCACGTATGCAGTAATGTTTTTGGTAATGCACTGCAGTGCAAATATATACCACACATATGCGTACACACAGGTGCAAGTAATCTCTCAGTATCTGTCTTCACTTCAATATTCAAGCCTCAATCATGTGTGAATGTGAATTTTTACACATGATACGTAGGTGTTAAACCCATAATGTCTTATTTCATTCAGCTCCAACATTATGACACATTATTAGAGGGTAGGTTGCGATCTACAATATTTATAATAAAAACTTAACATCTTTGCTGACAGTGGGTGGTTACACATGACGTGATTCACTTATGTATAGTCATAAAGAGTGCAGGGCTGACATCATATGTGATAATATTGACTGGTTTCTGAGAATAGGCTGTCATGGGTGATGTGATGTGATCCTTATTAAAGAATGGGCTGTCATGTGTGATGTGATATGTGATCTATATTAAAGAATGGGCTGTCATGTGTGATGTACATGTTTGTGTTATGTATGATGTAAGTGATCCACATTAAAGAATGGGCTGTCATGTGTGGTGTGATGTATGTACAGAATGGGCTGTCATGTGTGACCTGATGTACATTATGTGTGATTCATATTGAAGAATGTGTGATCCCGATGTGATGTACGTAGTGATCCATATGAAAGAATATTGGGGTGTTTATAATGTATGATGTGATGTACGTTGCATGTGATCCAGAATGGGCTGTTATACTTGATATGATTCACAGTGTTTGCTATCCCATAATTATGTGATTCAAGTCATGTTAATAAGGAAGTATTTCCTGCATGATCATACAGTCTCGATCAACCATTTCAATCCCGTCAATCACATACCGACAAAGATCGACTGTCCGAAACATGCAATACATTTGCAGGTCTGCGACAACAGGTTCGATCTTTGACATTCTGGATGCACACATGCACATTCCATTGATCATGTAATACTGTCCAACAAATGTAACATGTAATCAGTACAATTCTGAACATACAAGTCAGCATACACTCTTTATCACACATTTTGTAAATCATAATGTAACAGAGAACATGTAAACTTGTGTCCAAAAAAATGCCATGCACAAGACAACACGTGCAATGAATGCATGTCTGAAAATACAAAGTCAGCACATCAAAAAAATAACAGAATCAGACTCTATTAGCGTTTTCCTGTTCATCAGGAGCCAATTACAAAGACTCTTTGAGGTGGAATAATTTTCAATTTGAGGACTGGAAACCATTAGGGGGTGAGAACTAACAAGGGAAAGGTAGCACCATAACAACCATCCCAGCATGATCTCTCATCGCAGTATTTCAGACTGTACAAACAGTTTGATCAATAGGAGATGATCTTTGTAGCGCTGATAGCGAAGATGGGATGACCTGTTGGCATGGCAACACATGAGCCACGGACACTGTTAATCAAAATGATAGAGCTAAGAATGAGCTGTGAGGTGACATGAATGATAATCTCTTGGAGAGCTACCGGGTTACGTGATGAGAGTGGTACCCCTGGGAGTTGTCAGTAATTGCTTATATTCTGCAGTCACAAGGTTTCTAGCTACTCAATACTTATCAGCATCAAAATAAAAATAGTTTAGTACAGTAGGAATGTTAATAACATCATTACAGATAGAATTGATGGCCAGTTTTAATGGATTTTGAATTGTAAAAAATACTTCTGACTTAGGGTTTGTGTCAGTACTTATAACTGACCTGTTACGACAAGACCCCTTATGTAAAGACTATTTTCCTCAGCTGAATAAAAAAAGGGCTGACTAAGAGGATATCAAATTATGATGTGTGACATATCTGATGAGTTAATGACAACACATTTGCTGAGGCAGTACATACTTATGGTACACATTAATTGCAAAGTGAATAATGCTGGATACCTTAATTTTCTTGCACCTGAAGGACGTGATCAGTTTAGCCTTTCAAATTACAGCATTTTTTTTAGTTTATCAAACCAATAATATTATAATATATATACTCTGACTCCATCACTGTGCCTATGACAACGCTAGTGCTCGTTCTATGACCAGCTTGTTATAGTACTAGTAGTCATTCAAACTGGATAAGTTAGCCACACCCCAAATGCTGTTATCAGTTTAAATTTACGTAACATTAGCATTTATATACATAAATTATTACACTTCATGTATTGCACATTGTGTTCATCACAGTTGTTCATTTACATAATGACTTCATTTGAATAATCCAAAAATAAAGCTAGTAGTTGAATGAGTGCTAACCTTGTCCCACATCTAGTGATGTAGACAGCTGCCATTTTATCAACCAAAAACTTGCACAGCATGCTTATTTGTAATCTTACTGTCATAAGGCCTAATAAAACAAATTTTCTGGTTCCAATTATACTCAATTTTAGAATAGGTGGGGTAGGAAGATTTGTTTTTTATTTCATTACATATTTTTTTCATGATTTTTGCAATGTTAATATTATTTTTCTCGAATACGTTAAAAAAAAGCTTAGGGTCGGCGTGACAAACTAAGTGGGGTCCGGTAACCAGAAACAAAATTTTTTTTTTTTTAGGCCTAACTGCCTTCTTTTACTTGAGTATGGAAATGAGCTAGTTCTTCTAAATGTACATCTGGGTCCCCAGTTCATTAGTCTCGCTGATTTTTTTTACATGAGGTGAACCAATATAATAGAGATGTTCAGCATCCAGTAATTAAGTCATAAATTATTTTAAAAATTGCCAACGAAAATTTCTTCAGTTACGGTGGCAGATATTTTTCAAGAAAGTAGACATTGAATTCAAATCTTATAATAGTGCACTTATTTTTCAGTAGTCCAAATAATCACTTTCATCAGTACTACAGAAAATGTCTACTCACAGAGTCAAAATATTTCTTGGAAGCAAATTCCAAATTTAGGCTAGCAGCTTTAAAAACTTACCTGTTTGTTCTAACTTTAACATGTTATACAGAATATTGCTGACACAAGTTTGGCCTTACTGAGAAACACATTCAATAGTGAGAGATACTGAATGTATATCCTATAGAATATAAATTTTATATAATAATATATAGACCTGACGTAAGCTGTGACATTTGAAAATGTTAGCAACTTTAAATGTAAAGTAAACTACACACAATGCACAAAATAGGATAATGTAAATTTAACTAAAACTGCCAGATTTCACGGTGTTTAACAGCTATACTGGGACACTTTGCATGAACATTTATGCTTACTTTGACCCTGCTGACCTAAGGTTAGAAAAGTTGTATGTTACCATTTGTACAATTTTCATCTTTCTTGAAGTTTGTTACATTGTTAGTTTCACTTTTTTCTATGACAAGAATCATTATTTAGCATAATTATTCAAATTCAAGGAACATATTTTTTTTGTAAAATGTTCCAGCCATTCAACAGATGGTTAACTACATGTAACTACCTGAAATTTGCATATTTGAATAAGTTTACTGAAAAGAATGCAATTTGCATATTTCATTGATTTTATTACAAATAATCTAATCTGCATATCAAATCGTTATATATCATATCAATTATACTAATGATAAATGTTATGCTGTTTGTGATCTCATTTGAATATCTAATTGCATTTTATATGCATACTTGATTGTATTCATTGAAAATAATGTAATTTGCATAACTAGTTAAATCTTACTATACTGTCTGTGATCTCATTTGAATATTTAATTGCATTTTATATGCATACTTGATTGTATTCATTGAAAATAATGTAATTTGCACATCTAGTTAAATCTTACTATACTGTCTGTGATCTCATTTGAATATTTAATTGCATTTTATATGCATACTTGATTGTATTCTTTGAAAATAATGTAATTTGCATAACTAGTTAAATCTTACTATACTGTCTGTGATCTCATTTGAATATTTAATTGCATTTTATATGCATACTTGATTGTATTCATTGAAAATAATGTAATTTGCACATCTAGTTAAATCTTACTATACTGTCTGTGATCTCATTTGAATATTTAATTGCATTTATATGCATACTTGATTGTATACATTGAAAATAATCTAATTTGCATATCTAATTAAATCATATATACTGTCTGTGATCTCATTTGATATTGCATTTTGTTTCAATTTAGATTTTCTCAATTCAAGATATCTTTTGTAAAAGATAGAGTTGTTAATAATTTCTAATCCAGAGAAGTGAACTGAACAGTTCTGCGTAAGCAGAAACTTATATTATAACAAAACAACAAAGAAAAGAAAGAAAAAAGTGTTAACTCCTTAGGCATGGTGAATATGAGGTTCAATTAATTAAACGATGGATGGGCAATAAAGTGTAATAGGATATAGTCTGAATTACACTTAGAGTGGTGTTTTTGTCCTGCTAGTTCTACGAAAGTTTAACTCAGAGTGGGATGTATTTTCCCCTAGTCCTACAGAATTCTAACATGGAATGGTGTTTTCCTAGTTCCTGCATAATCCTATCTCAGAGTGGTGTTTTTCTCACTCCTACAGAATTCTAACTCAGAGTGATTTTTCCCCCTAGCAACAACAGTTACCTGCTTTAAATCTCTGGCAAACACTTGATGCCTGACCTGGCACAGTGGGAGAACTCATCAAATCTCGCACACAATATATAATGAATGATATTTGAGGGAAAACACTTGGGAAAAAGCTTTGAATATAAACGGTTTACCTCGGTAACAGAGATTCGCTAAAAGTCAAAGAACAGTAATACAAAAAACTTTGAATATTTTAGTACTTTCCTGAAGTTACATGTACATTTACGAAATGTCAAAGGTCATAGGTGGATTACTGAAGGTCAAAGGTCACACATAGAGCACTATTCCGTTCATGAAATAGGGATATATTCCATTCTATTTGTAAGATGAAAAAAACAACAGTTGAAAAAGCGCGTACAGAACATAAAACAGTGGTAAAGAACCACTTTCAATATGCATATCCACTAACGTAAATTGAAATAAGTTTTCAAATCACTAAGCACAATTTTTCATAGTAATGTTGGATTACTCTATGTGTGCAATAGCAGTATATTACATTTCTTTAAGCAGCTTATCTTTATGACAATATAGTTGAATACATTAATAACAGAGTTTCTAACTACTTTTTGCAGGCCGAAAATATAACTCTGTGACTAAGATAATGAAACAGATGAACGATGACATGTGATGTTGACACTATTTTATATAAATATAAGATTACATTGATGATGGTTGTAGTGATGATGTTGATGATGGTGATAATGACGATGGTCATGATGATGATGATACTGATTCATTTCAGAATACAACTTGCAAAACCTGATTTGCTGCAAGCTGCTATGACAAGCTGACAAAGTTACACTAGATCTCAAGAGAATCTTGTGAGTAAAACCTTCATCAACAAATGTGGTTTTTCCACAAGCTGCAACAAGTGGCTTTCTATTTTGTAGACAAGTAGTCGGTTTGTATATCTTAGAAACCATGAACTTAAATAATGACATCCCTGTCTAAGTAGACAATGTAGGTTTTTATATCTTACAAACCATGGACTTAAATAATGACAGCCCTGTCTAAGTAGACAATGTCGCTTTTTATATCCTAGAAACCATGGACTTAAATAGTGACAGCCCTGTCCAAGTAGACAATGTCGGTTTTTATATCTTAGAAACCATGGACTTAAATAATGACAGCCCTGTCTAAGTAGACAATGTCGCTTTTTATATCTTAGAAACCATGGAGTTAAATAGTGACAGCCCTGTCCAAGTAGACAATGTAGGTTTTTATATCTTAGAAACCATGGACTGAAATAAAGACAGCCCTGTCTATAAGTAGACAATGTCGGTTTTTATATCTTACAAACCATGGACTTAAATAGTGACAGCCCTGTCTATAAGTAGACAATGTCGGTTTTTATATCTTAGAAACCATAGACTTAAATAATGACATCCCTGTCCAAGTAGACAATGTCGGTTTTTATATCTTAGAAACCATAGACTTAAATAATGACAGCCCTGTCTATAAGTAGACAATGTCGGTTTTTATATCTTACAAACCATGGACTTAAATAGTGACATCCCTGTCCAAGTAGACAATGTCGGTTTTTATATCTTAGAAACCATGGACTTAAATAATGACATCCCTGTCCAAGTAGACAATGTCGGTTTTTATATCTTACAAACCATGGACTTAAATAATGACATCCCTGTCTAAGTAGACAATGTAGGTTTTTATATCTTAGAAACCATGGACTTAAATAATGACAGCCCTGTCTAAGTAGACAATGTCGGTTTTTATATCTTAGAAACCATGGACTTAAATAATGACATCCCTGTCTATAAGTAGACAATGTCGGTTTTTATATCTTAGAAACCATGAACTTAAATAATGACAGTTCTGTCTAAATAGACAATGTCGGTTTTTATATCTCAGAAACCAAGGATAGAAATAGAGACAACCTTCTGTATTTCCATCTTAGAAACCAGAAATAACAATAAAAACAGTACATATATATAAACATCTTATAAATCATGGACAGAAATGATGTCATTTGGAAAAAATTGATGAGTCTGAAGCCAAATTGTAAGGGCATCCTTCTTAAATTGGGAACAAGCTGCAACCCAACTGTGTATCAATAATAGACATCATTACTACATGACTCCATTGTGTGGGGCATTGCTATTTAGATAAAAGAGAGTTATTTCCACATTTAGAAATTGGCCAGTCCATATCATCCTCTCTACCTCATTTACTCTTGTTACATTTTGTTACTCATATGTCAAATATTGGTTTCCATGGCAACCAGTTGACTCCCTGCAATGTTCCATGTTGTGGGTTTCTTAGGTTGTTTGCCACGGCGATTAATCATCGAAATGTCTGTAAGTGACTTCCTTTGAGACTACAGTAAGTCTCGTTTACAGAAAACGATTAGTAAAGAAACTCTTACTTTATTATCCTTTCTGAACTATGTCTTCAAAGATGTTGTGTCTGGAGAAAGTCTTAGATTATAACAAGAAGAGATTTAAAAGTCTACAAAATTTCTATGTCAGTGAATATAGCATTTACAAATTTGACTTTGTTAATTCGAAACTGAACGTATTCTCATCTCTGTATTCAACTATTTAAAAAGGGCGGTAGGGATTCAACCTTTAGTTCAATTGAAAGTATGATGCAAGGCAGATGTTAGAATATGTGGTGTTCCTGTATGTATTTTAAACTAATCGTACGGCTTCAGATATCTTTTTGCAATGAGGATAAGACCGTATGCTATTGTACGCTTTCATGGTTTACAGTATCTGATAATCTCCACATTTTATAGCATTGTGTTAAATTGTAAACCTTTGATTTCAAGAATCTGGGATCATACACTTATAAAAGTCACTTAAATTTTAGCACTTTCCAAGCGGATTTGAATAATTTCCCTGAGTTTCAAAATCTGTAGTGAACTACATGTTATGTCATATCCCTGAATAATTGCAGCACATCTCACTTTTTACCATGAATAGACATTGAATGTTGTATTGAATGTTGTTGATGGAAGTGTACATTTGTGCTTCGTAGTACTTCTCTCTCAGTCACTGATCGTTGCTGTGATAGAAAGTTTACATTTAGTAAGCTATTGATGCTTGGTAGCACATCTCACACTAATTGAATGTTGTTGCAATGGAAGTTTAGCGACCATTTGATAAGTTTCAATCTCAAGAAGTAAATTTAATAATTTCCCTTGAAATTTCATGACTTCCTTTAAGATTTTTCTGATTCAGAAGCATTACGTATCCTGAATACACATCATTGGATAATTTTTCTTCTTTTTTTAGTTAAAGTTCTTTAAATTTTATCACCAAATTTTCGCTGATATCTTGTCAGCATTGTTAGGGGTGTACTACAATGGGCTATTGTCACATGTCTCTTCCAAGAAACGGCTGAGATCCTGATGCCAACAAATGATCTTACAAGAAACGGCTGAGATCTTGATGCCAACAAATGATCTTACAAGAAACGGCTGAGATCTTGATGCCAA
This sequence comes from Glandiceps talaboti, assembly GCF_964340395.1. Taxonomy (NCBI): domain Eukaryota; kingdom Metazoa; phylum Hemichordata; class Enteropneusta; family Spengelidae; genus Glandiceps; species Glandiceps talaboti. The sequence goes on from NC_135568.1 coordinate 2,547,896, forward strand.
CAAATGATCTTACAAGAAACGGCTGAGATCTTGATGCCAACAAATGATCTTACAAGAAATGGCTTAGATCTTGATGTCAAGAAATGATCTTACGAGACACGGCTGAGATCTTGATGCCAAAAATAGCCCAAATGTAATACATCCCTCACAATGCTGACAAGATATAAAGCACTAGTGAGCATTGCTTGATGGATACTAGGCACTATAATATAAATCTGCTTATCACATCATATATATATTCAGTAAATATGTTGGGACTCGCTTCCAAGATTTTTCTTGAGTAGAACTTTTCATTACTAACTATGAACCCTAGTGGCCATGAACAGACTTACACCAATCAACTTGTTAATCCTCTCATGCCTGCAATGATACTTTTCTTCTATTGCATACATCATGACATTTGTTTGTGTAATTTTCTAGCGCCATTATGAAAATCAAAACTTCTGCTTATACTACATATAGAGTGAGATGTTTAAATCATTGGATTTTATCTTCACATAATCTTTCTTTATTGGAAAAAATGGCTTGATTAATGTTGAAGTGTGTACTAGAAATATATTGTAAGCTCACAATGTAATGGTATTTCCCTGACACTTGTGGCTCAACCCCCCCCCCTCCCCCCAAAAAATAAATAAATAAATAAATAAATAAATAATAATAATAAAAAAAATGTTAAAGTATTAACAGATTTTCTCATCATTCAGCGTCTTAACTACAAATTGTAAAATAAAAGGTCTTGGCCCGTCACTTTGATTCTATTGAAAGTTATAATTTGATTTCTCTAAGAATCTGACACGTAGTTCATATGATATAATACTGTTTCTGCTTGAGGTGTGGTTTAAAAGTATAATGTATATATTCCTTCAATTCCCCTAGTTCCTGAAGAAGGAAAACTGCTAAATTTAAACTCAGTATATTGATTATATGCTTCACTGGTTATAAATCTAAACCATGAAATTAAAACTAAATGAGTACAACAAACCAAGCAAAGAAATGAATTTAAACTTAGCCAATAAGAATCCCTTCTACATAATTGAATAGCATATTTACCAAATGAGTATAACAAACTACGCAAAGACATGAATATAAACTCAGCTGAAACAAATCCTTCTTCCTTTAGCTAAGTATATGTACCAATGGGAATAAGTATTGTAGTCTATTTTTCAGTCTGCAAGAGGCAATACACAGATTAGAGCTGCAAACTTCTGCAAAATTCTTGCAAACTGTAAGTAGTTTGTAGCAAATTTAGTCCTGGAATTTTCTTGGGAAGGGTAACAAACCAAGCTAAGAAGTAAATCTATACGTATGCCCAAAAAAATAGCATATTTCCAATCACCTACATTAAGTACTTCTGGTATATATAAACATAAACAAGGAGCACTATACCGTGCACAAATCAAGTTGAACAAAAATATATGGAATTTATACCCTGGTTGTTCTACATTCTATGTCACGATAACACATGTCCACATCACTGACTCTTTACTTCCTCAACTCCCTGGGGAGCATACAATCTACTGCAGCCTTTATAAGCGCATAGGATTAAAGAATTCACATTGCAACCTCTATCCTACCAGGTCCCCAATTATACAGCTGGGTTAACTGAGACACAATCGTGGTTCAAATCTTGCCCAAGGACTTTAGCCATTCAGAAACAAATGGCATTGACAGGGGCTCGAACCTGCAACCTGCAGATTCAAAGCTGGCCACTCTAACCATTCGCCCATCATGACTCCATTCTGAGCTTTCATAAGCCAACAGCAAACTTCAAAATGATTAATGTGTTTTGATTAATGTGAAAGCTTGTCCCTGGGGTTCATTCTTCTACAAAGGTCAAATATATAATAAACAGGTTCAGTCTTATTTGTTACTTTAGATTAAATAGACATACATAATTATTATACTAACAATCGCGGCAGTGAACAAGAGAAAGAATTTCAACTAGTCTGGGCACACAGTTGGCTTTTTCTTGAGGACTTTGATTTTACTAACAATCCACAGTAAACAAGTGAAAGAATTTCAACTAGTCTGGGCAGCACAGTTCGCTTTTTCCTTCAGGACTTTGATTTGACATCCTGGTAATATTACTTAGCATTAGATTCCCCTAACATGCCATGTAATTTTTCTGCAAAGGGTCAACAATATGGTCACATAAGATTTGTTCATTTGTGTACAAACCGGTGACATAAATCACGTACATACAAGTACCCACACACACACACACACACACACACACACACACACACACACAGGTACCCACTATCTATTTGAGTCTGCCTATTTATGTATGTGTCTAATTCAGGCAAATAAAATCACACACATAGGCATCCAATATATGTGAGTGTCCATGTGTGTAATGCAGTGAAATAAAATGATATACACTGTAAGGTATCCAATATATTTGTGTGAGCGTCCATGTGTATAATTCAGAAATTAAATTGTATTGCATACATTGTATACTTGTGCATATGACTACACTGCAGTAAAAACTATGGATATATAATTCACTAATATAAAATCATATATATGCATTCTATATAATTGTGTATTAAAGTAACAATTATGTGCATATTTAGTGAAATGAAATTAGATATTTGTACATACAGTATTGGTGTATGCCACCATGTGCATATATCTGTGAAATGAAATTCTATAAGATTTAGTGCAATACCACATTGGTGAAAGTGGCCATGTGTTTTATTCAGAGAGATTGTGAAATGAAATTGTTACATACATTATATTAATAAGTAACCATGTGTGTAATTCAGTGATTCAAAAATGAATTAATACAATGATTGTATATTTGTTCAAGTGTTAACTGGGGTGAGGGTGTTTGAAATTCACTGATTCAAAATTAATCATCTACATTGTACATATGTATAATTATGCATATATTTGTAAAAGTGTCCATATGTGTAATTCAGTGATTCAAAATTAATATATATGATCATGCATATTTGTGCAAATGTTAATGGGCATTATAAGCAGTTATTCACTGATTCAAAATTAATGATACACGTGCTTGATTGTGCAACGTTATTTAGACAAATGTCCATGTGTGTAATAAAGAGATTCAAAACTGAAATCTGCATGTGCACTGTATGTAAACTTTCTACAGGCATTAGTGTCCATCAGTGTCACATAAGTAGTACACAAGCTATATTTGTGTAAGTGTCCATATTTCATTATAAAATGAAATCATACACGCATATACGAACATTCTATGTCATGCCTATAATGTGTTTATTATACAGTGAAATCATATGGTACATAAGCACTGATGATTCTACGTTTGTGCACATGTCCATATGCATAATTCAATGAAATCATATTGTATGTGAATCATACTTTGTGTATTTGTGCATTTGACCATGTGAATAATTTTGATAAATTCATACGACTACTTGGTGTCTAGTTATGATTTTAAAATGAGTGTTGAATCAATTGATGTAAACATACAAATATTTAAGTGTGGCCTCCTAAAACTTGGCATCATTAAATAAATGCAATCTTTTCATCAGTGATTGCCCATACTACTTTCATTTAATGGTCATAGTATGCAAAACAGTCAGTTTTAATGTGAACAGGTTTTTCTGTCCAATTTTTCATAGTCTCCTACTCATGCCATTTGAACTAGTGACTTTCCTGTTCTCTCAGAACTCATACATCTTAAAATGCAATTAATCTGAACATACCCTCAGTCCATTCACCAATTAACCAAATGAGGGAGAAAATTACAAATGCCTATATGCTCTAACTGAGGGTAATTTTCAGCATTTTCGTTAAGTGTGGTAAGTAGATAGAATCTTTCCCCCGGCTGTACACTGGAATTCAACTATTGGATTAAAATGTGCATATACAAAGTCAAATAACTAGTAAGTGTGTGTGTGTGTGTGTGTTTGGGGGGGGGGGGGTACCTGTACTGTTTGGTAGAGTCAAAGTTATCCTTCTTAAATACAGACCTTGTTAATTTGATCAAACTAAACTAGTTTTGGGCACAATAGAAGTAAGACTGATATGATAAGAAGCAATTGAGGTGACCACTTGGCTACCAAAAACACCCCAAACATGTTTACCTAGATTATCAAATGAAGCAATTAATTATTTTCAAGCTTAACCTAAGGGCATAAATATATATACTATATAGTGAGGTGAAAGAAACACCACACACATCTTAGTTGCACTGAAATTGCCACTTGCATGCAAAATTATGTTTTACTCCATTTTGATTTTAAATCCAGATTTTTACTAACTGGATGTAAATAAAATAAAAATATTATAAATATTTATCTATTGTGTAAATGTGTGTGTGTGTGTGTGTGTGTGTGTGTGTGTGTGTGTGTGTGTGTGTGTGTGTGTTTAGATTTTTTTCTCTGCTAGATGCGTTGGCTTCTGTGATATTTTAATGCCATAAGGAACATTTCCATAGCATGTTTTTTCATTTAATGGACAACATTTTTACAATATTATTTTTCATTGCATTATATTTATACAATAATGTATTGTATTGTATTGCATTGGGCTGTACTGCATATTAGGAGCATTGTACATGTGCTACATTTTGCTGTGCTATGCTGGACGTATTGTATTGCATTGTCAGTACTATACATTTTTTGGTCTAAAATCTTCAAATCTTCAATGGTATGACTAGATCAGTCACTGAAAATGGCTACTGTGTCATTTTTGCAACATAAAAAATTCTTTCATACTTGGCTTTTACTGTTGAATAAAAAGTAGCTTAAAGTAAAAAGTGTTGTTTTATCAGGAATAAAATACCATGTTGTCATGACAAATGATGACCCGATTGTAGTTTGACAAATGATTGTAGTTTGACGTATGGACATACTTACACTATTAATGATGAATATATTCAAGTGTTTTGTATTCAGATCAGGTAAGTATTTCAAAATAAATCTTACGCCTCACTTCATTTTATGATTAATGCCCAATATTACGATCTAAGGTGCATGTCAATGTATTCACCATTAGATATAGTTCACTACTACTACTGCAACACCAGGTTTTTTTTGTCAGTATACACTCAAGTTAAATTTCTGACTTATTTCATACCTAAACAGGTTTTATTAAGACGACCAACTTTAAATATGCTAGGTATCTGTACTGGCTTAATTACCTCAACAGTAAACACCATATATTTGTTTATAAAAAGGTATAAATTTATGTTGCGATATCTGAGTACTTGGCACCTTCAAGACTCTAAAATGAAACACAACTATCGGTATCTGAATTACCATTTTACCTCATGCATACTTGAGAGTCAACATAGAAGAAGGTCGACTTAATCTCACGCAAACCTATCGTAATACATGTGAAGCGTGTAGCATGAAAGTTATGGTGTCCACCAAGAAACTGAATGACTGTTCATTATTTTTATGATGCACCTTCAAGGCAGTAGTATATAAATTAATTTCAGGTACCGAGAATGTGTATGTGTACATGTACAGGAAGGAATTAGGCCAAGAAAAGGAGAAGAATTGTTTCTGGTCAGCCCACACATCACTTGTGTTTGTCCAGCCCATGTAAGCTGTTGCAGGGAAAAACAAAAAATAATCCTTCCTAATTCAGTGAAGACAACTGCAGAGCCAATCATGAACAAGTAAACAACATCTACCCTACATACACACATTCCAATGCAAGTAATCAGTGGTAAACATGTATTGCACTGCAGTGCAATAGTAATATGCATTGTGCAATGATGCAAGTTATCACTGGTACATACATGTACATGCATGTGTATGTAATTAATGTACATGTACATGTATTCTCTCATTCAAATATATGTTACAGTGGTTATGTGGCCTAGCACATTTCTTTTTAAAGTATGAAATTTGTTGGTCTTGAAATGAGCTGTTTGGTTGCACAAACTATACCGTAGATTTAGAGGAATCTCATACTAAGTGTAATCTCGCACTCAAAGGGAACACCGACAAATACGCTCTGTTGTGAATTTTTACAAGTGATCATGCATGTAATTCACCCAAGATAAAGCTGCACATTCAATTTCGAGTTTTACAATACCATAAAGTTCAGTCACAACGTAAAGCAATTTATTGATCAGTTTGCAATGTACCAGAATTTTAAATCGCGATTTTAATTTCTCTGTAGCTTTTGCAAAATACATTGTAGATATCAAAATGAAAATTACAATGACAGTTTTTTGACACTATGAACTCAATTTTGTGGAAATGGCATAATCCTGTATAAACACTCTGTGTAGTTGGAATCTGGCATTATATTAGACTCTGAATTATTCATTCATTTGATGATTTAGAACTCAACCAAAACATGTTTTATGTTGAATCTAGCAAACCCCAGTGGTGTGTGATCTTTCGGTATAGATAAATATCTGTATATCTACTTTACTAGAGGAGAAAAGTGAAATGTTATCATAAAAAAAACACTGTAGAATAAACTTTGCATATGGTGATCGAGTCAAACTGATCTCTCACTGCATCGCACATCAGTTTTCTTATTTTTGATAAATGTTATAATTAAAAGAAGTGGAAATTTGCATCAACGTTTCAAAAAAATCTAATCTACTAAATTTACAGATATCTGCATCAAAATATTTTTTGAAATTCATAGTTACTATATAGGCCCCCGTTTACATCATGCTGTTTTAAAATGAAAACGCAACTATTTTGTCAAGTTGTGTTTGTATCAACAGTTTACATAGATCTCGAGACGTCAAATACGCACATGAAAGCATATCAATTTGCAAATGCTGCCAAAAGTGCATTGTTTTCAAAATGATTAATTTTCCTTAGAAAAGGGAGTCCATGTGAATGGGCAAAGAGGATAGATTCAAAAACAGAGTTTTGTAAATGACCAAAAATGCCACAATTCGGAAACATACAAATTTGACTTTAGGTCGAATGACCCCATCGATGACATACTTGTACATTTTTACCAATGATACTCTGTAAACAATCAAAATATTTGTTGACCATTTGTGTAAAAAACATGAAAATGCATTGGAACAAAAACTAGGAAGTAAAAATGAATAATTTTTACAATTTTTATTCAAAAATGTTCAGTCCATGAATTTCTAAATTCACAGCAGACAGAAAATAACACTCAACTCTGTAAGACTAAATGTGGAGTGCCAGATTATATAGTAAGAGGAATCCAAACCTGAATCTAATGTTAAGCTCAGATTGACTAAGCCTCGGAGATGCACTATGTCTTATTCTTAAATTATCAAAAATCTCAGTCTGAATCTAATTCTAAGTTCAGATTAATTCAGCGATGCACTGAAGACTAATTTTTGAATTATCAAGAATCTCAATATTAATCTAATTCCAAGTTAAGAAATGCACTAACAGTTAATTTTTAATATGTGAAGAATCTCAATCTGAATCTAATTCCAAGTTCAGATTGATTCAATGATGCACTGAAGACTAATTTTTAAATTATCAAGAATCTCAATATTAATCTAATTCGAAGTTCAGAAATGTACTAACAGTTAATTTTTAAAATGTGAAGAATCTCAATCTGAATCTAATTCCAAATTCAGAGATGCACTAAGATCTGATTCTTGAATTGTGAAGAATCTCAATCTGAATCTAATTTCTTTCCAGAGATGCTCTAATGACCGATTCTAAAATTACCTTTACCATTCAAATGCAGTTTAAGGGTGAGAGAATCCAATCTGAAAGACAATTTATGGCTTCTTGAATACAAGAAGCATTTTTAAGACACTGAGGTTTGTCTCAGGGCATCGTTAAGTGTATGTGGATATGCAGTCATTTAGGTACATCATCACAGGAGAAGCATCGAAGCCAACCATGAAAGACTACAAATATAAAATGATAGTCTAAGAGGAGTAAATATAATCACTGCATAATTATGGCAGACTGTTATTCTTCCATGGCAATTGCACCTTTATCGATTTGCACAGCCTGGACAGGCGTTCAAGTCTCACTATATAATTAGGGAAGACAGCTATTTGGCAATCACACCTCTATCTATTCCTGGATACCAAGCCTGACAGAACAGTCTAGTGATGTTGTATAATTAGGGCACACAGCTATACTTGTACTTGGCAATCACACCTTTATCGATTCCTGGAAATCAGCCTTGAGAAACATTCAAGATATCAACAACTTAAGGCTTCTAACAAGAACATTTTGCCAGCTACAATATCTTGTGTGAGCATTCCTATGAAATCTATCTGATGTATAGCAACATTCCCCATGGTATGATTGCTTAAGATAATTGGTATGAACAATTCCCATACCTGTATGGTGGCTTAACATTATATTCTGTAATGCAACATTTAAAAATATCACATGCACTAATGTTGTGCAGTATATGTTTATCATGGCTGCTTCAAAATTTACAACATAAATGTATTATGGCTGCTTAAAAGAATATAATGTTGTGCAAAAATATGGCTGTTTAAAATAATGTTCTGTTGTGCAACATTTCTTAATATTGTTGTCACACACTATTTTATCATGGCCGCTTAAAATAATACAAAAGTTACGTAACATTTCCCAATATGGCTGCTTAAAATAAAATTCTCTTGTGCAACATTTCTTAATATGGCTGCTTAAAATAATAATATTATGTCATACAATATTTTATCATTATTGCTATTTAAAATAATTTTTTAATAGTTTCCAAATATGGCTGCTTAGAAAATAATCTTCTCTTGTGCAACATTTTCCAATGGCTGCCTAGATTAATATATCATGTGATATATCCTTAATATGGCTGCTTTCACAGAACTGGCATCAAATTGTACGAAATATGGTTTTAGTATATTTTAGAAAGGTCTGTATACACCTCTATAGAGTAATTCAAACTATTCTTTTTTAAAATACTTGGCACTGAATTAAACCTGTTCATTTCAGATTAAAATATAAATGGTGAAATCTGAATATGATTATAATAATTACAATGTACTGGTAACATAAGTCCTTGACCATTTTTTCCCATTTTGTATCTAAAATATAGTGTACATGACTTGCATATAATTCAGATTGTAGACTTTAGGGCATGTAACACAATATCATAGCCGAATGTATAAAGCTTTTCCATGCTGAGAAGTAATCAACGACATGCCGACCTGCCTTGTAAACTGCCTGGGGTTAGGACATGTACGTATGTGGTATTGTTATGAGAAGGTATTACAGCATTCACTACAAATCACAACATTCAAGTTGTTCATGTTACAATGTGACAATAATACTTAGTGTAGTGTGTTTTGTTGTAGCACAGTTGGTGTCCATATCTGAGACTGTAAGTATAACCTTGTAGCATCAGAGTCAGTAAGCACGAACCTCTAACATGTACATGCATTTGAGTTGGCAGTTGCAAGTACACAATGTACAAACTTATACAACCTGTGACAAGTAAGCATTTACAACCGGAACTTGTTACAAACAGGAAAAGTAAACTAATGAATTGGGGTTGAAAACACTTGGTACAGCATGTTGATTTGATAAGAATAGTTTTATGGCCTCTTTACATATACATGGAATGTATTTGAAGTTTGATATCCATCTGTGAACATGAACTATATAGCTAGTATTTTGTAAAGTGGCCATAAAACTGTTCTCATCCAATTATGGAATGTAATACTTGTGTCTGTACTACAATATACTGTTTACTTTCCCTGTTTGTAACAAGTTTCACTTGTAAATGCTTGCCTAGGACTTCTAGGACTTTCCAGGAGTTTTTATCAGTTTTCCAGGAGTATTCAGATTAACTGCAGTCATTTTCCAGACATGATGACCCACAAAAATACATTTTATTTATCAACACATCTGCTTTTTAATCCATATTTCTTACCTATCTAATTGATGACAATAATATCTACTAAGATTCAGTTGATTAACTTTCTGACGAGTCAGGTTCATTCTTCTCATCCACCAATCAGCTCACTTCATATTCAGTCATGTGATTTTTTAATCTATGACTTCACTGCACTCTTTGTTTAGTTCTGCTGAATTCCAATTTTATTATTGAATTTTATTTTTAGAGTTCACTAAAACTTGTACCCATAATATGACCAAATGATGACATGGTCTTCTTTTCTGGGAAATAAATATTATGCAATACCACCTTCCTCATGTAAAGTTATTAATGTGTTAGTGTTAGAGAGAGAAAACAAAATTGTTTTATTGTTGTTGTTGTTGTTGTTGTTGTTGTTGTTGTTGTTGTTGTTAATGTTGTTATTATTGTTGTTTACCATACTGTGTTCACAGTTGTGTAATAAAATTATTATTATTATTATTGTTATTATTATTAATAAAGGGAACATGAACATGACCATGTAGACATTCACAGCAACAGATGGGTGGCTGTATCAAATTTAATTCAGTTATGTTACATATTCATTGAATTCAGTTAATATGTTACATATTCAGCTAATTAATTACACATATTTTTTGAGTTCATTGAACTTGTATTACCAGGATGTTGACACGTAATGTGTCCTTTACTACGCTTTAAATTTCACATGTCACTGACACACAACAATTTCTTGTGACATACTGATATTCGGTATTCTCCTATCTATAAAACTTTGTGGTGACTCACAAGACAACATTATTTTATCATTTTGACCCATAACAAAGAAAAATTGTCTTTTATTAAATGGCACACTGGTGATAATTTGGTTTTACTTCTGTACATTCAACTCTATCCTTCTACCAATAAACTGTACATTCTGTTGACTATATTATATAGCAACAGAAAACAGGTATGTCAAAATTGTACCTGAGTTATGTTACATGTGCTCACAAACTTTATAATAAAAGGGAATGCAACTCCAGGATAGAAGTATTTCAGTAAACAGACATATGTATTTGATGAACAATCAATATTCATGGCCATTTATTTTATATAATAAGCAGTAAGGAGTCATGAATATTTAGTGTTCATCTAATACACATCCATGTTCATCTAAGTCCCATGAGACTACAGAGGACCACTGCTAGAACTATACGTGAAAGTGTTTTTTAGTGCCTATCAGATGTACAGCCATTACAGCTTGGAAGAACAGTTTTATTTTGTCTGATGTCAGTTTCTGTCTCCACTATTTCTGACGAAGCTTCGCAATTTTGCGTGATTTTATTATTTTTTTCTCAAATACATAAAAAAATTTTTTAGGGTTGTCAGTGAAAGATTAGGTGGGGTCAGGTAACCAGAACCGAGTAATTATTTTTTTTAGGCCTTATTCAGTGACAACCATCACATTGCACAGGTAGAGTACATAAATTCAAATCAAGTTAGTGTACAAACATTTATTGCCATGGGGGTGACATTAAAGATTTATTAACAGGTCCTGTGCTATTTTTAAATGCTTGAATCATTTTCTGAGGAGTTATTTATCATTTATCATGCATCAGGCTTCCACCTAAAAGTCAAGTATATGGATGAGATGTACGGTTTATTTTCCATAGGCTATATCAGCTACTGTCAGGCTGTAAAAACTACTCGTATGAAACAAAGTGATGTCTCTCTGAACCCCTAATTAAATTGCTCCAGATACATGGACAAGAGGAAATTCAAACTCAAGATTTGTATTAGACATGTCAGCATAGTATTTAAGAAGACTCGTGAGCTCATACAAGGATAATACAGCTAACAAACTGAAGTAACATTTCTAAACTTATACATAGAATTAACAAATTTGTGATATTCAGGACTGCTTTATGATAACAATAACATGTATTTGCTTTTAGATTCATCACAAAATGTTGACATTTGAAATGCTTTTCTGATAACAACACCACTGTACTGCATCTATAAAAATGTTGATATTCAGGATTTCGTTTTCATAAAAAACATCATACTGCACTTACATTTACAAGATCTTAGACTAATATTGATATTCAGGACGACTATTTTGATAAAAACACCATACTGCACTTACTTTTAAGATTGATAAACATATTGATATTCAGAACTGGTCTATGATAACGACGCCATATACTACATTAATATTGTGATGCACACCAGGTTTGAAACTAACATCCGTAAGGGGTACTTTATTTCCATATGCTACGGATCAAGGCAGTATATGGGATCCATACTAACAGGGCATTTAATTTCTCATATCAAAAGCTTAATATATGTAGAACAGGAGAGAAATAAATTCAATGCTAACTACAGGACATATTTCATTTCCTATACTGTAGAACAGGGCAGTATGGAATACATGCTAACTATGGGATATTTCATTTCCTATACTGTAGAACAGGCCAACATGGAATCCATGCTAACTACAGGACATTTCATTTCCTATACTGTAGAACAGGGCAGTATGGAATACATGCTAACTATGGGATATTTCATTTCCTATATTGTAGAACAGGCCAACATGGAATCCATGCTAACTACAGGACATTTCATTTCCTATACTGTAGAACAGGGCAGTATGGAATACATGCTAACTATGGGATATTTCATTTCCTATACTGTAGAACAGGCCAACATGGAATCCATGCTAACTACAGGACATTTCATTTCCTATACTGTACAACAGGACAGTATGGAATCCCTGCTAACTATGGGATATTTCATTTCCTATACTGTACAATAGGACAGTATCTTATAACACTATGTCATTATGCTATCTTTCTGATATTATCATTTAGTTATGTTTATTTCAGACAAAAAATATTGAGGTACAGAAATAAATGAATATATACAATTCATCATACCATGTACGAGCTAAGTTGAACAAAAAATATGGACTGTATACTCTGGTCGTTCTAAGTCAAGACAATTTGTAACTATGTCATGACAATGCGTGTCTTTGTCATATTCTACTCATTTATGACTCTGATGCTATTCCCCTATGAACACTGGTTCTACTGTGTTTGAACTCTGGGGCACAAAGTCAAAACATTGAACATTGCCATTACATTCCCCAATTTTTCTTTGATATAACTAGAGCTGGTATAATGATGTTATTCTCCAATATTTTTCTTCATTCAGCCGGAAAATAGTCATGACCTAAGGGTTTCACTAAGAGTCGATAGATGAGTAGTGACTAAAGCCCCCTTCGGTTACTTGTATTTTCCTTGGCCGAATGAAGAAAAATATTAGGAAATAACATCCAGTTTTGTTTTGTGGTTTCAGCATGCCGACTTTAGATAATGTAGCTTGGTATGTGTATACAATAGACACACAGGAGACAAGTTGTCCCTGATATCTTTTCCACTGATAACACTAAGCTCCACAAGAGCAGGTTATACCCTGCTACTCAAAAGTTTCAACTTATCACTACAACTCCAGTGGAAGTATACTAATCCCAGACATGTCAAACAACATGAAAACATTATGACAGCTAAAGGGTATAAATTATTTGATATCAAATACTACAATCACAAACCTATAAATACTAGTTAATAATTCATGTATAATGGTGTAATTAGTTGTGCACACCTCATAAACCTTCATGTAATTGATCCACAGTGTTATCAAAATAAATGTAATAGGGCAATATCCTAATTCATTATAATTTCATTAATAATTTACTTATTAATAAATATATAATTTGGTTTCAAATATTTAGATGGCTTTTGTAAATTGTCAAGGCATACCAGGTGCACTATTTTAATAGAGTTGAGATTAATAGTCAAACTGTGTGAATGCACTATTAAATTTATATCCAAAGATATAGCCATGTGTTCATTATGTCGATACCATGTCAGTGGAGTAAATAAATTACAGTCTATTAATCAAACTGTGTTAATTCACTTTTACCTAAAATATTGCCACGTTTTCATTATACACACACACACACCATTTCAATGGAGTTTACAGCATAGACTCAATCACACTTTCATACCCAAAATACAGCCATGTTTTCATTATGCACACCATTTCAATGGAGTTGACAGCTCACCGTATGGTACGACAAGCTTACATATGCTTCTTTATACATAGGACGGTATTTTCTTAATGTTTAATAATCTATAATTTACAAACCATAACCAGCTGGTTTCTACATTCACTGTACATTTCATCAAACTAATGTAACATGTAGTATAATAAAGATGAATGTCGATCATTCAGTTTGATCAGAGTAACAAATGTATACAGCTATTCAATGCATCCCTGTGTTGCCCTACATTAACGCAGAATTTACCTGCTGTATCATGAGGTCTGTGATCCTGCTCACCTTGTACATTGTCAGGTGCTAAATTATTTACAGATAAGGTGGATAGGGTAGTGATGACTTGCATACAGATTTACTGCATACATGTACAGTTAGGGAATAGAGCTTGTCAACTGTTTATAGCTGCACAGTGTTTTCACTAAGGGTGGTCAAATCTACCTGAGTTCACAAGATATTTTACAAAGTTCCCTACAAGAAATCAGACAACATCAACCATCTCTCAACTGTGATGTTGGATACCACCTCCCGCCCACCTACAACATTCTACTGTCGGGTGATTCCATTCGTGGTTCACCCGACTGTATTACAGTTACAGTATACTAATGATGTCCGAGTGATTCAGACGAAAGCTCCATACTCACTTAATACACAGATTTTTAATACTTTAAGTATCTTTGTTTCATTACCGGTATATTCCCTACCAGTGATTTGTTACGGGTGGTGAACAGGTAAAATCTACCTGAGTTTATCAGTGATTTTACCAGGGTTCTCTACCTAGTGTTTTTGTTAAGGATGGAATCTAGCTCAGAGTTCCTTGTTTTTGTAAGGGTGGTATTTAAGTAGCTAAAATCTATCGGGTTCCCCAGTCACTGTACCAGAGTTTCCTACCAGTGTGTTTGTGTGTTTGATCAGTGTAGTGAACACAAGTTCCTCAGTCATTCCACTAGGTTACCTACAAGTACTGCTATTGTTGTTAAGGGTGAGTAGGTAAAATCTACCTCAGTTTACCAGGGAATCCTCAGTGCCAGACTACTTATGTTATGGGTGGTTACAAACAGGTAAAGCCTTTCTAAGTTTGATTCCAGAGTCTTTTCTTAAACAATGGTATGACCAGGAAACTAGGGCAGTTTTACATGAATCCCCCTTTCTGTTACCATGGTTCCCAAACCTTAGTAAAAACACTGTATTGCAAATGCTATAATATTTCTTGTAGCTTGGAATCTTGAATGCTGTTGAGTGATTATTAGTGGTCAAAAATTTTATACCATCAACTCTAACACCAACATATACATATATATCCAGTGAACAGTTATACACATGTCAATTCTTACCATTGGTTTACCTTAAGACAGGAAAACCTGGACTTTTGCCAGGCAGGACAAACTAAGTTTAATTGCCCATGGGCAATATATGAGAAAACATACTATAACTACATATTATGTAAAGGTGATCACTTGCATTGGTGCATGTAGAATACCCATCTGGAAATGAGCATGTGGTTGTTCAATGCACATGAAATACCTCGAATGCACAGTTGCATTTTTTATTTTGACGACAATATGTTGCATGCTATACAGTATTTACAAAGAGACCACCACCTACAAAATAATTGTAAACATACATCTCCATAAATCTGTCTAATTACCAGACATTATTTTTCTCTTTCTTTACATTGAATAGCTTTTGTAGTTCATTAGTTTTATTATGTTATGTAATGCTTCTCTGAGATAGTTTATTAGTTTTGTTATAATTTTCCTTTTGTATTTTGTACCATTAGCAACTCCCCAGGGTTTTGTTACGTGTACTCAAATAAACGTAACGAACAACATGTTTATATACAGGAGTTGTTTTTTAGGATTAACATACATGGGTATATACAATAACAACTGACTTCCATGACGTATGAGTGCCACTTTGGGTATTACTCCGAGTCCTTATGCTTGTGCTCACAGTGTTTTCTGATGTACTTTCACTTGCTTTGCTACTCAAAGTATGACCACAGTGAACATTTTATACTGTAAACACTTGTGTAATACCTATAGTACCTACATCACATGCGTTTGCACGTCATGGGGTCCTGACATGTTTCAGTATATACATAGTATCTCGTTCTGGACAGGAACAGCTGGGATATAGTTGGTGGACAGGTGAAGCTAAGTAATAATATTGCTCACAGGCAATACATGACAAAATATAGTCTACCTCATCTAAATTATGATGTTTATAAATTGCAGAGATCAAATTTTGACATTCTCTCTCAATGAAAATCTTAATTACAAAAATCAATATAACCATACAAATGTAGACATTCACCTGATGGTCATTAATATACAGATATTACATTGTAAACCCCAATATCGGTATTTGTGTCTTTGGATCAGGATTTTATCACAGCCTTCCTCACTTCAAGCAGATTACCATATGGTCCTTAATCACAAATGCTATTGTTGGGGCAATAATATGGAATATCACAGTCTGAAGATGAATGGACACACATACATGTAAATGTAAACACAGTTCCTAACTACATTTGTATCCATAATACCTGTCACAGTCTTCTGTTTTATTTGATATTTCAGACATTTAGCGGTAAAAAAAATATGGGCTTTAAAACACTTAATATATCTATTTTTTTCAAAATACGACTGAATGCTCAAGGTTACAACAACTTCTCAATTTTATCTGTTTTATTTGAATTCAAGCTTCATTCACGGTTATTTCTGGCTGGCAAACTTTTCATCCACATAATAATTAAAGCAGTACTAGGTGAAACTGGAACATGTACTAAAACTCTTTTATTAGATATGAAGACTTAGAGATGATCGCACAACTATGTCGCACAAGGTCAATAAGTGAACATCATTCGTCTAGGACAAAACCCCCTTTCCCTTCCCCAAAACGAACGTTCACAAGTGTGACATCACACATTTATATATGATGTAAACCATAATGCAAATGTAGTGGTCACATCACTACAATCGTTGCAATGACATGTTATAAAACTAGCAAGAATTCAAGGCTACACTTGGATTTGAACAATTCCAATTTCATAGCCAAAATCTAAGGCCTAAAAACAGAAATTGTTCGGTTCTGGTTACCCGACCCCACCTAGTTTTTCACTGCAGGGCTGATCCTAAACTTTTTGTTATGTATTCGAGATGAAATAAATAAAATCACGAAAACAAGTGAAGTTTTGGCAGATATAGTGGATGTGGAAACTGATATCAACTTAAAAAGACAATATAATAAAACTGTTCTTCCAATCTGTTTAATGGCTATACATCTGATAGGAAGAAATACATAACACAGAGACCATATGGAAAACAACAGAAAATATAACTACCTGAACTAGACACTAACACGTGAAAATTGAAATTTAAAAAAAAAAAAAACCCTACCTACCTCACCTATTCTAAAATTGAGCTTAACGGAACCATACATTTTAAAAAAAAAAAGCTAAGCCCATATTGTGTATTTCTTGGGTCAAACTATGGAATGACATGATATGTTTTCATACTGGCATGTGTTTAAAGGCTAAGCTACACCTGCAATGGTTTAACCCGTATCTATATCAAGACACTTCATTATCTTCAACTTCAGGCAATGTAATGCAATACAACCACTATGCTGGTTGACAGACTAAAATACGACAAATCTATACGTCCAATTTATAACAGTAATCTGTGTACCAAATAACTTATCTCAGTGGACAACTGAGGATCGATCTTGCTTAAAAATCTAGTGTGGAATTTTTACACACAAAAGGAATTACACCTTTTTTTTATATATATCATAATAATCTGGCATTTTGTTTTTTTAAATCTAGTCTCAATTTTTACTGCTCAAATCTAATATAATCAGGAATACTATGAATTTTGTTATAAAAAATTTAGAGTAATTTGCTACTCAAAAGGGAGTTCTACATTTTAATCAGGAACAGTGGGAAATCTTTGTCTAAAAATCTGAAGTAGAATTTGATATGCAAAAGATATTTATTTTTAAGAGCTGGATTATCTATTATTTTATTTTATTTTTATTATGAAATTAATAATTTCTCTAAAATTATCGTCAATTTCTCAGAGAAGATGGATTATTCAGAGAAAAAGACAACAAAATTCCAATCTTTGTGCTATGTACTGTACAGGCAATAAATTAGCCTAGAGACTTGACTATCTGACTCGACATACTGTCTCTCGACAAATAACATTGTCAAGCTAAATAGCCGAGTCTCTAGGTAAGCAGTAAATTGATGTGCATCTACTCCTCAAGTTGGGCAGAAACTAAAGACTGTTATTTTTCATCATTTATTTGTTTCTCTGTCGTTCTAGAAAATAATGTTTTTATCAGCAAAGTATGATTATTTTGTGAGTTATATCTCAGCATGCAATCAATCATGTTACAGCTTGACATCCATTTTTTTTTCAAGATGTATACTTATTTTTGTTCAGCCAAAAGGAACTACAGTACTTGAAATGTAATATAAGGAGTTTTGTCTCAACGAGTTGAAATAAGTAGAAAGCACCTTATGATAGGAGAATTTCCTAGTTGACTGGTAAAAACTCTATTAAAGCATAAAGTATGTTTTGTATCATGGAAGCAAATTCTCAGTACCTGAAATAGCGAGTCGAAATAGAACAAGAAGGTCGACTTATTCTCACCAGCACCTTAGAGTACTGCATGTGTATAGTGCATGGCATGAAAGTCATGATGTTGACCAAGGAATCGAATGATTGTAATTTGTATCATGGAAGCCATAATTCTCAGTACCTGAAATAGCATTTTACCTCATGCTAGAGGGTCAAAATAGAACAAGAAGGTTGATTTAAATTATTCTCAGTACCTGCAATAGCAATATTTTACTGAGTCATGCTAGAGGGTCAAAATAGAACAAGATCGAAGGTTGACTTATTCTCAGTACCTGCAATAGCATTTTACTTCATGCTAAAGGGTCAAAATAGAACAAGAAGGTTGACTTATTCTCAGTACCTGTAACAGTATTTTACTTTATGCTAAAGGGTCAAAATAGAACAAGAAGGTTGACTTAAGCACCTGAAGAGTACTGCGTGTGTAGTGTATGGAATGAAAGTCATGATCTTGACCAAGGAATCGAACGATTGTAATTTGTATCATGGAAGCCATAATTCTCTGTACCTACTATAATTTTTTACCACATGCTAGAGGGTCAAAATAAGGTCAACCTATTCTCACGCAACACCTCCAATGTAAATGTATGGAGTAGAATTAGGTATGGTGTTGGCCACGCAATTGAGTGATTGTTATTTTAACTGGTATACCTAGGCAGTAAAATTCTCAAGGTGCCAAGAATTATGATAGTTTTGGTGAAGACTGAGTGTAGTAGAACCAAAGACCCTTAATATAGGGACTTCCTACTTGACTAAGGAAATAGCATAGCATAATTTTACTTTAGATATGAATATTATTATATTATACTCACAATAGTAACATATTTATGAACACTTCAAACAAATGTATAGTGTTTGTATTAAGGATAAAATCTATCTGAGTTCCCAAGTAATGTTTTTGGGTTTCCTACCAGAATTTTAATAGCTGATAAGTTCATGTAATTTTACCATATTTCGTTCTTCTCTTACCAGAGTTACCAAACCTTAGCAGTAACTTTGGTATAAATGAATAAATATATAATTATTGAAAAACTGAAGTATGAGATTCAGATTAGAATTTTTTGATAAAAACCACAGCTTAGGCTACATTAGTATATGTGCCATGAAATTTTACTAATGTTAATAATTATTCATTCATTCATTCATTCATTCATTCATTCATTCATTCATTCATTCATTCCTCCATTTATTTATTCATTCATTCATTCATTCATCCATCCATACATTCCGCCATTCATTCATTCATTCATTCATTCATTCATCCATTCATTCATTCATTCATTCATTCATCCATTCATTCATTCATTCATTCATTCATTCATCCATCCATACTTTCCTCCATCCATCCATCCATCCATCCATTCATTCATTCACCCATTCATCCATCCATCCATCCATCCATCCATCAATTCATTCATTCATTCTTTCATTCATTTGTTTGTTAGTTCAAGTGACGAAATAACATTTAATGAAATTCTACACACAGATAGGTCAAACAAGGTTTTATATTACAATTATACAAATATAACCTAATACAGATAATCACTTTATGAATATGAAAGTATAAATCTCATATTTCATATCACAATATCAATGTACAATATACATGGTGTACATTTCATATTTGAAATATTTACACCAATGTGTTTTTACAAAGTAAAAGAATTGACAGTACCATGTTTAAACCAATTTATTATTCCACCTATACTCTATAGATTCTTAAAAAACTGTGAAAATTTTCCTTAATCTTTTGAGGATGTTCCACTTTTAAACTTACTGTTATTGTTTGATAATAAAGTCAGTATTATTATTATTATTATATTGTTATTACTAGTATCACTAAATTTCATAATTAGTGTTATTTATATATATTAATAGTTTTGTTTATCATTTCTATATGTTGACTATAAAGTTAGATAATGTATTACATTATGCTGTAATGTGACTATAAAATAGTATACTATGACTGTACTGTATTGTACTGTACTGTACTGTACTGTACTATGCTGTACTGCACTGTACTGTACTGTATTGTACTGTACTGTACTATATGCTGTACTGCACTGTATTATGCTGTACTGCACTGTACTATGCTGTACTGTACTGTGCTGTACTATGCTATACTAAACTGTACTACTGTATGCTGTACTGTACTGTACTGTACTGTACTGTACTATACTGCACTGTACTGCACTGTACTGTAATATATTACTGCACTTTAATGTACTAGCTTTACTGTACTGTTATTGCACTGTAATGTACTGTACTGCACTGTTATGAAATATATCACTGCATTGTAATATACTGTACTGTACTGTACTGTACTGTACTGCACTGCACTGCACTAGGGTGCACTGCTGCACTACTGTACTGCACTGTAGTATTATACTGTACTGTTCTCTTCTGTACTGCACTGCACTGTACTGTACTGTACCATACTGTAATATATTTTTAAATGAATGGTACATTTCGATTTGTTGACAGTTTTCAGTACATGTGTATATGTCTGACAGCTAAGACTGCCTGTAAGTTTACAATGATTTAGACCCAGTAACAGCAGTCTGCGGCCTCCAAGTCTTCAACAGTCCGCAAAACCCACACATCTAAGTATTTCTAAAGCTTAAACACCTACCATACAAATTAATATCACTATTTGTTTTCACATAACAGTGACAATTTTAAGATGAGAAAAATCTAATTAAAAGCAGTAATTCACCTTTTATGTCAACAACAGAATGGCCTTGTTACTAAGCAACCACT
Source organism: Glandiceps talaboti (assembly GCF_964340395.1). Taxonomy (NCBI): domain Eukaryota; kingdom Metazoa; phylum Hemichordata; class Enteropneusta; family Spengelidae; genus Glandiceps; species Glandiceps talaboti. The sequence continues at coordinate 2,569,181 of NC_135568.1, forward strand.
TCTTGTTACCAGGCAACTACTTTACCAATCTGAGAAAGTCAAATTGACATACAAGCCAAATGGTTAATTGTCATTAAACTGCATACAGAAACAATTGATCTCTTCCTGTTTTTGATAATAACTCCCGCATTTATCAAAGTTTCATTTTCAAAGATAATAGATATATACATTTCAATTAGAGTGATGACATTTAGAATACTATCCTGCCTGTCGATTTTACAATATTTCACAGAAAAAAAAATGCTTCATGGGGTGAGACTAAATAACAGCTATATGACAAAATAACAAATTGTATGAATTAAGTATTAAAGCAAGGGAATATTTAGCAATATGAAACACTATTGTATCTAAATAGGAAATGACATCATCAGAGATGGATAGCCTACAGAAACATTTATACATAATATCATACAGAAAAACTGATTTAAAATGTAAGTGTGTTTGATGGCACGGAGACACTAAATCACAGTTATATTTGGCGAAATAATTTTTTTTTATAAATTAAGTAATTAATATTATATTAAGAGAGTAAACATTATTTACATCTAAATCAGAAAGCTGACAATGTCAGACATATTCTGCATAACAATTTATAATATTGTACATGGAAAAACTGTTTAAAGTGCTTATGGCAGGGGAGCACTAAATCACAGTAATATCTGATGAAATAAAAAAATTGTTTACATTAAGTTATTAATGGCATATTAACAGAGTAGAAATATAATTGTAATTAACTCAGGATGGTGACATTATCAAAGATATCATATAGAGCTATTGTATAATGTTAAACAAAATTTATTTATTTCAAATATTTTATGGCAGGCGGAATACTAAATCCTAGTTACATCAGGAGTTATAAAAAAATTGTACAAATTGCGTAATTTACAGCATTATACAACACTATATTTAAATCAGGAAGCTGATATAGTCAGATGTATCCGGCAATGCAGTTTATGATGCATAAACAGGAGCACAGATTTGATGGTTGGGTAAAATCACAAATACATGGAAATCTGACCATACAAACAGTTTGATAAATTACATGTAAGTATTTAAGAATATGATATACAGAGTAGACAGTTTTGTATTTCAGTTATTAGACATTATCATTGTCCTATGTTTGTTGTAATATTTTGTTGTAAAGGCAAACTGTATCTGTAGTGTGTATGGTGGTGTAAGGACAAAATCACATCTAAAACCTTCAGAAAATTTAAGCTTATGAAATTCTAATGGTTATTATAGTAATGAAAAATTTTACTCACAGAGTCAAAAATGTTCTCAGAAGCAAATCCCAAATTTTGGCTGATGTCTCGTCAGCATTGTCAGGGATTTGGAATTTGCTTCCAAGACATTTTTTGACTCTGTGAGTAGAAATTTTCATTTCTAAATATGAGCACAGAGCTCATGAACATTCATTCTCACTTAAGATTAATCCTGTTTTGCTCAACGTGTAGGTTTTGTGTACAAATACCCCCCACCCCCACCCCCACCCCCTGGTAAAGAAAGTGACTACACAAGTATTCAGGATACAATATTGAATTTAAATCAGATTGGTGGTATTCTCAAATTATCTTTTACTTAAAAAGCTTTCTTGTACAGGAAACAATATTTTTTGTTGTGAGAATAATTGTTCATAGACTCTTGGTACGTACTTAATAATTAAATTTCTAGAAAAAATCAAAATATTTCTTGGAAGCTTCCAAGAAATATTTTTGACTCTATGAATAGAAATTTCATTACAGAATAATTTTATTGTGGTTGTTGTTGGGACAATCTCACAGCTAAATCTGAGAAGTAAAATTTGAATGACTCTAAAAAGCACAGTATTCACAGAATACGGTATGATACATAAATATGTCAATAAAGAGATGACATTCTCACATTATCTATTACTTTGTACCTTTTTTTCATACAGGAAACAATATTTTTTTATTTATTGTGATGTTGGTTGGGACAAAATCACATGACTCAAGTGATTAGAAGCATAATATAATATTTACAGAAAACAATATTTTACATTGTATAAATGAGATTGTATTCTCATTATCTTTCAGTTTATAATTTTTTGATGTACATGAAAACAATATTTTTATTTTGTGATGTTTTTAGGGTCAAAATGACAGCTACATGTAAATTGGATGAAACAAAATTGAATGTCTCAAGTGATTAAAAGCTTAATATTCTCTGTTATAATATTAATTAGGACAATGATTCTGTCAGATTATTCTATTACATACAAAGAAAAACTGGTGGGGTGCAAATCACAGCAAAATTTGAGCAACAAAATGAAACAGTATGAATTGCACTACTGGAATCATTTTAGCAGAATGTTTCAATCAGGAAGAGATATAGAAATATCGTACAATTTGTAATATTGCATAAAAAACCCATTTTTTCATGGTACAGGCCTGCTAGATTTGACAAGGGACATAAAATGAGACATGACTGTTTCAAGATTAAAATCATGGTATTAACTGAGATACCGTAGTATATATACATGTTTCATATGTCACTAAATAATGCAAACACTACACATCACATAACATGCATACCCATCACACCAGATACTCCACAAAAACTCAAAACAAATGTAAAATAAATGTATTAATAACATAGACAACTGAAACCCCAAATACTTTAATACATATTTCAGTCACATTTTAATATCAGTGCAGTTTCCACGGATATTTGAACTGAATAATATTTGAAATATTTCCTTTGCCTGATAATGATGAGTAACATGATCTGTTATTGTAATCTTTGACATAAACAGGATAAATATTTGTCTATATTGATGTATAAACAGACATTTATTGTTGACATCCTTTCAGCTATATTATTAACCTTGGGTTGTCATTACTTTATTATTTAGAAATCTGACTCACTGCAAAGACGTAGTTATTTCAACCTTTATTTATATTCATTCCGGGCCAAATGCTTGGATTTTTTTGATGAATATGTTGACTAAAAGGACTTATTAGCGTTCCCCTGTTATATACTATATATAAGACTCTAAATGGACCTTTTGTTGCAGTATTTATAGCAGTCGTAAAAACATGCAAATCCTCAACCAGCACAGGATGATGTTTTTCCGAGTATCAAGGTTAAATTACACACTTTAGTAATACAGGACTGTTATGAGATTTCTATTAATAATGAATGTTATACTTAAATAAAAATGACTTCATATACAATTAAATATTACTTATTATATAAATACATCTTTAAAGGTTTGTATTATGGACATATGTATAGTGACATAGCTGGCAGGCTGTGCATAACAACCCGAAGATGAATGAAAACAGAACTAAGCTTGCAAATTCAACCTACGCAATCACACCAATTTAATAATACCTTGTTCAAATCAAGTTTTACTATTTATAATCTTAAGCTGAGTCGTATCACGGGATACTTTGTTATCATATTAGAGTCACGGTTGCACACATGTAACATGTTCTTACATTCTGTGATTGTCTAGTAGTAACCAATTACATGATTGATGTACACGTATAAATTTACGTGCCGTACCACAGAATTAAATTGTCATGGTACTCTACAACTTGACAATGATAATAATCCAATTGTAACTGCTGTGATCTGTGATGACAGAAATTCTAGCATACACGTTACTCTCACCTATCATGTAGCTGTATCCATCTATGTTGAAAGTGGCACTTTTACACTTCTTAAATTTGGGACAACCTTTCCTTGTCGCCATGGTGAGTGAACCGAGCACACTGCATCCGACAGGAAAAAAAAACTACGTTATCCTCAGAACATCTGTGACCATTGGATTGTAAACTTCATGCCTTCGACAACCATTCAGACACTATGTGACAGCTTTCATTTGAGGAGCATGGATACGTTGCCGATGTGTGTGTGTTTATACACCACTTTACCCATCAGGAAGTAAATGTAATCCTACACTATTCCCACTGGGACATGATCAGGAACTATTTTCAGCTACATTATCATGCCACTCAGGCCCTATGAACACATCTAAATTAAAGTACTTGGGTTGATCCATCCAGCATCTCAAGGGGAGGTCAGCTTGAAATGGAGGGACAATATGTAATACAATTTTATACACACCTACCTGTTGATTATTTTTATTATGTTATAATCACTTGTTTTGAGAACCAGAGAAACAGTAGATTTTTAATAAGAATTATATTATACTCAAGCAGAGTTATTGCCTTTGAACAGAAAATATGGATTAAAATATACCCTGGTTGCTCTACATCACGACAACTCATCTCTATGTCACTAGTTTTATGGTGTTTGAAATATCAATCACAACGTTCCAAATCACTGTTATTTTTCATGATTTTTCATAAATTGTGCTTGAGGAGGTATAATTATATTAGTCCCCAATATTTTATTTCATTCAACCAGAAAATACTCCTGATGTAAGAGTTTTGCCACTACTCATCTAGCAACTCGTAGTGACAAGACCCCTTAGGTCAGTTATATTTCCATCAGCTGAACAAAAAAAAATAGTGGTAAATAACATCTAATTATACACTTCATTTTTCTGCTTTCATTTTTTCTTTGATAATGTTTATTTATTTATTTTTGATATGGTGTTGGCAGAAACATGGGAAGTACAAAGCAGTTGAAAACATTTTTCTGCTTCCATTTTTTCTTTGATTAGTTATTTATTTATTTTTGATATGGTGTTGGCAGAAACCTGGGCAATACAAAGCAGTAGAAACTAATAATGGGACAAGTCCAGGAGTTTATAACTATCCTTTATGATTTGTTCCTTCATTAATATCATTTTCCATTACTTACTAATTTATATAAATCCCTAGTAGGCTGTAAACATAACTACTTTCCTTTGTCTTCAGAAACAATATGTATATGGATTAATGAGATGTAATAGCTGACGTGTAGCGGCTCAATGACTAGTACGCATGCGCGTCCTATGTACTATGCAATGTTTTTTTGGTCGTTTTACCCAAGGATGCATTGCGGCGCAATGACTATACACATGCGCATTCTATATTTTATGCGCATTCTCCATGCAGAGGGCGCTATCTACAATATCATCGTGAGGCAGCCCAGGCTGTCAGTCACAAATCAATCTACCCTGAGCAAGCTTATGGGCTTTGCCTAGTTTTGATATTATATATATGATAGTAATCCACAATATTATATTTAATCATATCTACATACATTGTAAATTTTAATCATCATAGTTGAGTGGTCTTGCTAGAGTAAGTATAACCATAACAATTAAGTAGTATGGCAATATTTTTGTATACTCAGTAGAATAATTGTATTAAGCATTCATTGCTGTGTCTATGTGTTAGTGTGCATGCACTGTGTCTATGTGTTAGTGTGCATGCACTGTGTCTATGTGTCTGTGTGTTAGTGTGCATGGCTGTGTCTATGTGTCTATGTGTTTAGTGTGCATTCACTGTGTCTATGTGTTAGTGTGCATTCACTGTGTCTATGTGTTAGTGTGCATTCACTGTGTCTATGTGTTTAGTGTGCATTCACTGTGTATATATGTGTTAGTGTGCATTCACTGTGTCTATGTGTTAGTGTGCATTCACTGTGTCTATGTGTTAGTGTGCATTCACTGTGTCTATGTGTTAGTGTGCATTCACTGTGTCTATGTGTCTATGTGTTAGTGTGCACACACACCTTCACTGGACTTATGATGTCTTGATGAGCTCAGGGCTCAGTAAATAAAATTTAGCATAGTGAAAGAGTAGGGTCATATTTACTACGTACACTGCAAAGCGGAATACAAATTTCAAACTTAGTGTATCATATACAATGTACATGATATTCAGTAGTACTTTATAATATGGGGGGTATTTTGAAAGCCATAGTTTCAGAATTTCACTATTTCATAGTCGTAAACATTAATTATATAAGCCTGGAGCTAAAATACTCGTCACCTTATGAAATCCCTTGGTTTAACGTTTTTATTTTTCAATTATTTCAACCGATATTTGAGATCTACATATCTCACTATGTTGCCCTAAAACTCTATCATTTTAGTTTTTCAAATTCTAATCTCATTCAAGAGAAATGTTGAGTGAAAGACAGAAAACTTAACATTTCTCCTGAATGACAGACATAGACATGTATGTATATTTTAATATGTTCCCCTTCCCCACTCTTCTGTGAGGATTCAAATACATAAGTTAGCCATCACGTAACATGGCACTACATGAAATAACCTAAAAATGAAACTACTAACAAAACAATGACAGAAATAACCTGAAGGCCACTGCAATTGATCACAGCTTTAGACTGAAGGATAACAGATGGAGAGTACAATAATTTATTGAACGATTATGATAAATGTCTTGTCGTTTTTTAAAAACAAACGAAGGATAACAGATGTAGAGTGCGATTACTAAAAGATTTACGATAAATGTCTTGTCATTTTATAAAAACATACTAAGTATGAGCAGATGTGTGGATAATAACTCATTTTGAATTTGGTTATAAGCTTTGGACACCTGTTACTCTATTTGCACATACATCAGTGTATGTGTACCATGTACAGTAAACTAAACATACATGTATCTTATCATATCTTATCATATCATATCACATCATATCATATCAGCTAAGCAGGCTAAGAGCCTATGAGCTGATCGTGAGTCAAACGCCTAAAAGTGTATTTTGATGGAGTGATACAGGTGATGTTTTCATCCCTGGCTATCTCACATGTCTGTCTGGCTGGCTGGCTGTCTGTCTGTCTGTCTGTCTGTCTGTCTGACTGACTGGTTATATATCTGTCTGTCCATCTGTCTCCGTCTGTCTGGCTAGCTAGCTGACTGGTTGTTTAATTGTCAGTCTTTCTGTCTAGATTTGTCTGTCTGTCTGCCTGTCTTTCTTTCTGTGAAGATCTGTCTGTCTGTGTCTCAATATCTGTCTGTCTGTACGGTATGTCTGTCTCTCAATATCTGTCTGTCTGTCTGTCTGTCTGTCTGTCTCTGTCTGTCTGTCTGTCTGTCTGTCTGTCTGTCTGTCTGTTTATCAGCTGGATATAACTACAAAATCTAGAATAATATTTTGCTAACATACAAACAGAAAAAACAGGGTGGAAAAATAACCTTTGTCTGATTTCCGTTGACACAGTAAAATTTAATGAAAATTCACAGGTAATGTAGGCTTTATGCAATATGAATCTCACATAATAAAATCTTGACAAGTTGCTGGTACTAATTTACACACAATCCCTTCTAACTGATTGATGTTGTATAAAAAACAAGGATATCTGTCTGTCTGTCTGTCTCTCTGTCTGTCTGTTTTTCGTTTTTCATTTTAAAAAATAAATCTAACATGTTTCTTTAATAGACAGTTGTATTTTCCAATGCTAGAGGTACACAAATCTATGGCCATACATTCTACATTGTTGCATTTTGGAGACACACAATACAAATCTGGTTGATACTTAAGGAGTCTAACACTATTCCTATCCTATACCTTACTCCCTAGCTGGCATACAGATGCATACATTGTTCAGTTGCTCCACTGTTCTACAGTCTTGACTTTTCTTATATTTCTTTTGTTATATTTCTAAATGTAATGTTTTATCTGATGTTAAGTAAATTAAGCTCTATTTTTTTTAAACTAATACATAATAAGTACATCTTGTCTCAGGGTATGAGTCACAATGCCACTAGTTTTCAGCAGATATTTTTTCTCTTAAAGAAGGCACTCCATCTATGGGCAGTAATAAACATATACCCTTACCATAATATTTTCTGAATTTGAAAAACAGGTCAAAAATTAAAACTACTGAAGTTTTCAAAGCTATTTCTCTGTCTGTCTGTCTGTCTGTCTGTCTGTCTGTCTGTCTGTCTGTCTGTCTGTCTGTCTGTCTCTCTCACTCTCTCTCTCTGTCTGTCTCTCTCTCTCTCTCTAGCACCAATTTTTGCTTTTGACCCATTGCTTATTTCAATAATACACCTATTAGGTCTCATCTTTGACATGTTTACTTAATAATCAAATTTTACAACTATTGTGATGTCTGTTCACCATTAATTAGCTTCAAGCTGCACTAAGAGTATTATTTTTCTATCAGACAATAAACAATATTATCCAAGGGTAATTGTTCAACCAATATAATACAACATTCTACATAATAGCTAAAGGTCTATTTTATCCATACTTAGTATTGTAACAGGTTAAAAATGTCATCAAGCTAGTGGCGCTGAATTTAGGGTGTGGACCCAAAATCCAATTTTCCTGTATCATAATCTGTACAGCTTCACAAATACATTTACCTACAGGTGATTCAATACTGTTCAGCATGTACAATAAAACAAGCATGTCTTTATATCGTTATATACAGTTGTCACTTAAATTATTTTTAGCTAACTGTACACTTGGTAATGAGGCTGAACTCGATTAGTTGCTAAATGTAACTATTTTCAGTCTTTTTCTTTTTTCAACTTTGTACATTAATAATATTTATTTCTTATAGAGCGCATTACATTAAACAATCTCAAACATTGAGTATAGTGTTATAATTTATTCATATGATTTATTCATATGATTTATGAGAATAAATTTTTATTATTATTATCTGACAAATAAGCTCCAAAAACATTTCAGTTGCAGCTTTAATATATTGAAATTTTTTTCTGGTGGTGGTGGTGGAGGTGGGGGGGCTGAAAAAAATTTAAATTATACTTAGAGAAAAAAATTTGAATATAATTTAATTGTTTTTCTGCCCCCCCCCCCTACCACCACCACCACCACCACCACCTGACAAACTATTTTTTTTTCAAATTCAAAGTATTCTCTTGACGCTCAATCATCTCGTTCAATTCATTTATTTCAACCATTACTGTCAATTTTCAAATACACTGTAATACTTGAGTTGTCCTTGCGTTGCCTCACATGGTGACTAATGAACCAGATAATTACATCTGTTGTTATCATCTTGTTGGCACTATTATATAATAATATCTTTCAACTTTTATTTGTGTTTTAGTATTTTTATTTTTACTATTATATAACTATAGTACTCACTACCTAATAAATTGGTGTTGCATGGAGGTTATGTTCTCACTTAGACTTGCTCATGTTTCTTGGTTTTATTTTCATTTAAAAAAAAAAAACCCCACACAGCTGTGTTCTTTAGTTTGAAATGATACCTGAGTGAGTGATTGCAAAACAATCAGGTGAATGCGTATTAAGCCCAAGGACGGGAGATGACTAGTAACTGGGGAAATATAGAAAAAAAATGTTGAAAACAACTAATTAGAATAACATTCATTATACATAACAAAGTTATTTTTTTTTCGTGTCTACATTTTAGTAACACGACTGGTGCCTTCCTCAGGAAAAGCTGACAATTATTATTGTAACACACCTAATCCATTTCCTCTATTGTGATTTGTCAATACATGGTCACATGGTATGTAGAATTCTTGCACTGTTCAATGCAAATGACATTCAATGGTCAGCAATTTTTTGTGATGATGCCTTTATGCAACATCATACATCAGTTTCCCTCGGGCTTGTGGGTAAACCCAACACAGAATGTTTCCCCTTGAGCTATGCCCTCAGGAAACGGTCTGTATTGAGTAACCCATAGTCCCTCGAGGAAGCAAACTTATGATGTACGTTGCACTTTGTGATCAGTCAACATGTCAAAATGTTCACCTGAGTTGAAGACAACATTTTCCTTAAAGAACTAAATTGAATATCACAAACTCAAGACATTTGAAGATTATGAGATTAAGATTAAGAAAAATAATCTCCCAAAATAATCTCCCAAGGGAATGGCGCCAGTCTAGTTTTAATTCCTATGTGTCTGTTCCCTTGATATTTCAGAAAAATCATGGATGGATTTTAAGAGATGACGTTTAGAGGAAAGATTTGTCCATTATCTGTTGATTTCATGTTAAGTGGTAATCTACAACATACATGTAATTCTTGATACCAGCAATAGTTAAACCTTATTCTAAAGGGTCAAAATAGAGGTTGACCTCACATACGACTCAGTATAGTATATGGATCAGTGTTGTGGTGTCAACCAAGATATCAAATGATTACTTTTTTTCTAAAACATGCCTAGGTGGTTAAATTCTACTTCAGATTACAAGAATTCTGGATCTTGATATCATTTGTAATACCACGGTATTAATACTAGCATAAGCCATTCAGCTCCAACCCTGGGGCACCCTCAGTGTTGGTGGAAGTATACGCTAGCTACCAAAGTTCACAAATATGTTAAGTTTTTCTAATTCACAATTGTTTTATTTAAAACAGCATTAAACAAAGTATCGCTTTATCCCTATAACCATAATATGTCTGAAAGGTAACATTCATGGTCAAAAACAAGCCTGCTGGATTTTATGTTACAATAATTTCAAATCAATTGAATCATTCCTAATTGTTTATTAAGCTTGTCTGAATCTTAAAAGACAATGCGACTCAGCTGGTCTACTATAATCTATTGTTTTAAGACAATACTATTCTAATATGTAGACGTGATTTTACCAAGAATTATATTAAAATTCACTATCAAAGACAATAAAACAGTTGGTCTACTAGGATCTATTGTAACAGTTTTAAGAAAATACTATGCAGACTTGTGATCAGTGTGCCCTCAAATTTTGTTGTGATTAAAATGAAAAAAAACCTGGTGTTTCTTGTGGGTCAGCTCATAATAAGAGTCAGGGGAACACCAAATGCCGACACTGAAATTGTGTGCACGAGTGGCATGTCAAATTAGCTTAAAGTACACACTGCTTGCGATTTTATCAAGTATTAAGTTCACTGACAAAGCCGATAAAAGTCAGCTGGTCTACTATGATCTACCGGTACTATAGTATTTGAGACGATACTTATTGTTCTAATATGGATTCCTTTCACCTTGCTTTTCATACCTGTGAAGTACATGTACTGTTTGTCACAAAACTTTAAGATGCATGAACACATCAGAGAATTCCTGTATCATTTAGTCTACCCAAATCAGTGATCTCTGTGCAGATTTACACCCTTTCAGCTGGTCAAAAATCATGCATGCATTGATGGCAACTTAATATCTTACCGATTTCCTCTTCTTTGATACAGTACACAGTGTCTGCCATCTCAAAAGGTAAACCTTTTTTATCAACATTCAGTGTAGCCTAAAGCTGCACACTGTACAATATATACCATCTAAAGAAATAAGCTGTTAGGAGATACAATATTTTCATCTTTCAAATGTTGAAAATATCTATTGTATATGTTCACCTTTAAAAGTATTAGAGAGAATGGGTTACTATGGTAACAGTGGCAATTACTCATCGTGATAGGGAACCATGGGAACAGATCTATTGAAATGCTACAAAACCAACATATTAAACATACACTACATGTATATACCTGAAACATAACTTCTACAACTGTCTTCATTCTTATGATCTGTGTGGACCTTTTACCACAGTTGTATTCATGATAACTTTGGACAATCAAACCTATTTCTTTATGTTTATAAATTTTTTTTTCGCTTATTGGAAAGAGGATAAATGTAGTACTATGAGTACAGATAGAACTTGATGGATATTTGAATTATTATAGGACCAAAAATAACACCCCACAAACTTATCAAAAAATTTCTGCTTTATATAAGTAATCATGTTAATGAGAACTATAAGTTTTATATTTGTTTTCAAGATAAACAGTTGAATAAGTTCAACCAATAGGGTAGTTATTTTAATATTTCAATTTGCTTCAATAAAATATGGAACTTATACCAATACAAACCGACTTTTAAGGTTAAATGAATATCAACTGGTTTAAGCATTTGGTCGCTGACATTTTACTACACTACATTAAAACTGTTGCAATGGCTTCATTTGAAGGATTTTGCATATCGTGTGGAATATTAAGAGATAGACTACTAGTACCAAATGTCTTTTACATCCAGGAAATCAAGGGGGAAATCAGATTTTATGTAACAATAAATTGTAGGAAATTGACTTGACATCATCGTAAACCTCTGACTTTTTCATGAAACCCCTCAAGAACATGAAATATTTTAGCATGAATGGAACAATTATTTTAGCTATCTTGAAGATATTGTATTTGAAATAAACAGTTTAACAAAGTGAAGGAATTACAACATCTACAAATTTCAAAAAATTTCAAAGGGAAAATTTCACAAATTTTGTTTCTTGAATTTTTTTACTAAACCTGTCAGTGGTAATATATGCACAGCACAATGTGTCAAGTTCAAAAGTCATACAGATAAAAAATCCTGATACTATAAATAAGTTATTTTTTTTAAACATTAAGATAAATTTTAAATGCTAATGTTCTGAAAGTCTCTGAGCATGGCATTTATCCTTAGAGAAAGTATTAAAATGTGTTTTTTTGTAATAGCACGGCTGGGTTCAGTAACCCCAATCCTTACAAGCAATGGTTGAAAGCAGAAAAAATGTGAATTCTGAAGCCTCTATGAGTATCTTTATCCTGAGAGAAACCATCAAAAAGTGGTTCTTTAACATCACGGGTGGGTTCAGTTAACCCCAATGCTTACATTAGTTACAAGCAATGGTTGAGAGCAGAAAAATTGTGATTACGAAGCCTATGTGAAGATCTTTATCCTGAGAGGAACCATCAAAATGGGGTTCTTTAATATCATGGCTGCGTCTAGTAACCCCTAATTTTTATAAGTAATGGTTGACAGCAGAAAGAATGTGACCTCAGTGAAAGTCTCTAACCTGTGTTTATCCTAAGAGAAACCATCAAAATGTGGTTCTTTTAATAGCATGGCTGGATTCAGCAACAACATATACATAACATTTCGTGCAGACAAGTTATAGATAGTTGCAGAAAACACCTTGGCAACCAAATTCCCTGAAAATCAAACTTCTAAAAATCTCTCCAAACTTTGCCATATGAAAGCTTGTTTCCAGTCCTTTTAAAATATTAAAAAGGAATTTGTTGTCCACCATCTTCTTTTTACACAAATCCTCAATCATTCATTTGCCCACAGTATTTAAACACTAATGACACAGTATTTGGCAGCCATAATGGATTCTAAAATGGCTTCATTTTGACAACATTTTGATTTTTCACCTTTATTTCTAAAGTCTGTTCAGTGACCCTTAATTTTTTTCTTCTTGTTTTTAACTAAGAATGGGTGGGAGTTTTGTGCAAGTTGGTTAAAAGTGCCATTCATATGACATCCCATCAATAAGGTCACATTTATCTATATTCACTTCTTAAGCTTTTTATTGAGAATCTTGAGATTGTACATTTTTCCTACTCCATTTTTTTCATGCTCCCATGAACCCCACACCTACCAACCTCATCTCACACTACACATAACATTATTTTGGAACTGAATTTTTTACTTTGAATTAACTCATCCAGTACTCTCATAATCCCACCCTACAATACAAAACTATGCATTCTCTCCCAAAAACTTTTAATTCTTCAGATTATAAATATTACTAGATAGTATCCTAACCCTCCATCCCTTCCCATCCACCACTATTCCCATTCCATACAGATTATAAAACTTTAATACCATACCAAGGCTTTTTATTGTTCTTCAAATTATGCATTCTACTGAACATATTACCTCATCCTGCCCACCATTCTCACCCCATATAACCCCACCCATACCTCATCATATCCTACCCAACATCTGCACCCCATATAACCCCATCCATACCTCACCCCATCATGCCCAACATTCTCACCCCATATAACCCCATCCATCCCTAACCCATATAACCCCACCCATATCTCATCATATCCTGCCCAACATCTGCACCCATATTACTCCACCCATACTTCACCCCATCCTGCCCAACATCCTCACCCCATCCATACTTCATCCCATCCTGCCCACCATCCCACCCATATTACCCACCCATACCTCACCCCATCCTGCCCAACATCTGCACCCCATATTATCCCATCCTGCCCACCATCCTCACCCCATATAATCCCATCCATACCTCATCCCATCCTGCCCACCATCCCTAACCCATATTACCCCACCCATATCTCATCATATCCTGCCCACCATCCCACCCATATCACCCCACCCCATCCTGGCCAACATCAGCACCTCATATTATCCCATCCTGCCTAACATCCCATCCCCATATTTATACCCAATCCATACTTCACCCCATCGTGCCCAACATTCCAACCCCATATTACCCTACCCATACTTCAACCTATCCTGCAAACCATCCTAACTCAATGGGCACAAAACTTGTCAGATTTACAAACTTTGTCAAAACGTAAATGCATACATTGTACACCACTGAATGTAATTTGAATGGCAATCACCTGAAACTTCTGACTACTTCTGCACCCATACATTTGAAGTGAATTTCCTTGAAAAGGCCAACTTACATACCAAACAGATCTTTGAGCATGCTATGTATCTGTACTTAATTACCACAATGTTAACAGATAAGAAAGAATCATATCTTTATTGCAAAGGTGAGTATAAACCTTCCATGTACGGTCAAAGGTCTGAAATCAATGTTTTTATTTACATTTGGAAGGGAGTTATTGCTGTCCACTTTTTTTATGGAGACTTATACATCCGATGGGCTAGCGAAAGAAAGCAAAAGAGAACTTGAAATTCCCCGACTACGAAATATTCATTGAGATTTCATCAAAATTGTTGAATATAGCTGTAACCTCATCTTTACCATGTATTACATCATTAACCTAAGATACCATATCTCCATGGTAACAGTTGAATACTCATGAGTTGTACTGTAACTTATTCATCATCTACAATTTTAAATTTAAGGTATTATAGACATTAAATCATTCACAACATGACCTCTACAGTTTAAAAGTGTGATCTACATTTTGCTTTCAATAGCAAGCCCTAATACGTTAACAGCAGTACAACAAAAAAAAGTACCGCAGCATACAAAACAAACAGTCTCAGCGAAATTGCTAGAAGTTGCGGCCACAGTGGCAGGTTTATATTTATATTCTGTAACCTTATAACCCACATGACCTATTAAAAGGTCATGAGGGAGTGAAGAAGGGAATGGAATTTCCAAACTGCTAAATACCAATCAATCTAGTCATCATATACACTGCAGGTTAATGCATTCTATCGCAGAAAGTAACAGCTTAACACATACTAAGAGACAGATGTGTTCTAAAAAAGTGTATACATACCAATTTGTGACAGCTTGAGAACTGCTTAAAGGCTAGGTTTTGTATGTCAGGTTCTCACATCACTATTATCTTATCAGTTAAAGGCCAGGGTTTCAATCCCAGGTTCTTGCATCAGTGTTATCTTAAAGGCCAGGGTTTCAATCCCAGGTTCTTGCATCAATGTTATCTTATCACTTATAAAGACCAGGGTTTCAATCCCAGGTTCTTGCATCAGTGTTATCTTATCAGTTAAAGGCCAGGGTTTCAATCCCAGGTTCTTGCATCAGTGTTATCTTATCAGTTAAAGGCCAGGGTTTCAATCCCAGGTTCTTGCATCAGTGTTATCTTATCAGTTAAAGGCCAGGGTTTCAATCCCAGGTTCTTGCATCAGTGTTATCTTATCAGTTAAAGGCCAGGGTATGAGGTTATCAGTGCAGTCATGACAAGGATTACATATCTATAGGATCATTCTTTTGTTCTGGAATATCTTTTTTCATTAGCAAACAAAATATAAAATGCCTGAACATGTGAGTTCAGACTTCATAATCTTTGGGTTAATATTCAGACTGAGTGATGAAGAGCTAGACAATTGTGAAGATGTTTAATTGCAAACTGCAGTATGTGCACTAGACTGTAAGATAGTGTCGACATTTTGTTCAGCCCTATCAGGCTTCTTAACCACAACTGTACTAAATTGCCCATTATCCTGCATAGTGTAACAAGATTTGGTTGCAGCCAATCAAATATGGTTATGCTGTAGGTGTAAAAATGACCATGATGTTAGCCTTTCAATGCTGATTCATGCGACCAACCACCTAATATTACATGTATGTAAATAGTAAACATGAAAGTTCCAGGTTATACTCTGGTGGTATTTTATCAAGTTAGTACAAATAATTGACAAGTATCACCATGACAACAGTCATCTTTATCATCAACAGGAGAAACTGTTTTGCCTGTTTGATTGTCATCTACATAATGACGACTGTTTCAACTTCTAATTGCAAGTTCAGGCAGGGCCTTAAAATCTGTTGATCTTGCAGGCACTAGACCCACATACGTGAATGATAGCTGATAACATAGCATGAATGTCATATCTTACAGACTAGTAGATACAGACGTGATAGTGTGGCATGAATGCCGTATCTTTAATACAGACTAGTAGTACAGACGTGAGTGATAGTTGATAGTGTCACATGAATGTTGTACATTGTACCTTACAAAGTAGTCGTATGGACATAAGTGGTAGCTGCAGATAGCGTGGTATGAATGTTGTATCTTACAGACTGGTAAATACAGAAATAAGTGGCAGCTGATAGCGTGGCATCATTGTCGTAGTACAGATGTGAATGGCAGCTGATAGCATAATTGTTACAGTACCTTACAGACTAGTATGTGAGTGATAGCTGATAGCATGGCATGAATGTCATATCTTACAGACTAGTAGAGTTACAGATGTGAGTGGTAGCTGATAGTGTGGCATGAATCTCATCTTACAGACTAATAGTACAGACATGTGTGATAGCTGCATAGCATGGCATGAATGTCATATCTTACAAACTAGTAGTACAGAGATAAGTGGTAACTGATAGCGTGGCATGAATGTTGCATCTTACAGACTTTATGAGCACTGGAGTAGAACAAGAAAGAAAGATACGTAAGAAGTAAAACTGTGATATCATCTAATCTATTGAATATATTCAACATTTAGATTTGGTTGACTTAATTCTAAGTTCATACACTGTCAGTTAATCTGTTTTTATGATTTATTCTAAATGTATGAGAGACTTTTAGTCAAGATAACGTAACTTTTGACCCAAATGGATACTTAAACATGTTGTATAGTAGTAAAATGACGTACTGTACCATCAGTCATTAATACATGCACCAATCATTTCTGATTTTGATATAGATTTGGGGACCTGAAGCGTGAATTATTATTAGGTGAAAGCTAAAAGTCACTCAAACCTTGGATAAATGTCAAACTCCCTGTGCACCTAATGTAATTCATAACTGTATTGTAGTTGACACATACAATGCTAACACAAAACAGATATCGAATCTAGAATCTGTTGAAAATGATATAAATTGAACAGGTTAGAGGGTTGAGTGGCATTTGGCATGCTTAAGGGGTCAAATCATATGGCGGATGGTATAAGATTTTTGTTGACACACAAAAGCAAGGAAGTAAGAAATGTCACTGTATAATATTATTTTAGCATAACAAAAGAAGATCAAGTACATTTTAATATGGGAATGATGTACAATGCTGACTTTTATACTGTCATGCTTCTGAAGATAACTGTGTATGACAGGGGCATTGAATAGGCCTTTCCAAAATTTGTAATGGTGGTGCTTTACTTCCTGTCTGTACGTACCTTGGGGGGTATACATCGGATAGGCAGTTAATCATAGAGCACTGGTGTGTTCCTCAATATCTGAACAATATGAAACATCCCTCATTTATACTTCTTAACAGTATACATACTATGAGGTGATGATACCCCCAATTTGAATGAGGCTGCTGTATTCTCAATTTCCTGTTTGCAGTCTGGACTTTATAGTTAATATGTTTAATTAGTTTTGACACAGCAGAAGTTTCGACACTTGTTGCAAGCCACACTTCAGTCATTCTTTTTGACAGGCTGTGAAGAATTTAATTGCCTGTTGAATTTAATGTAAGTTGCTACAATTAATTGCAACAAACATTAAATTTGTCACGTACCTAATCTAATAATTAGATTTAAGGCAAATGAGAAGTTTGACATTTATTCAAGTCTTTAGTTAAATCCACACCTGCATTACAAAAGAGGTTTTCAATTTACCTCTTTTGAGTACAAGTCAATTCAAAGCCTACTGATCGGTCTCAGAGGTTGAGACAGTACACTTAAATATATGTCTTAATTACTGTGTTAACACTTAACTTTCTTTTTTTTCCTGTATGTAGTTTGACTATTCTTAATGTGTTATGTACTTTGTACTAGTTCAAAGTGATTTGTAAGCCCATTGGGCTGAACACCACTCTACATGTAGTAACAAGTTACTTTTTCATTCCTTTTATATGACAACTTAAAATGTAACCAAACATTCTATTTACATGTACATGTATGCTGTCTCAAGCTCAGCTAGGACTACCATTGATAATAAAAATAATATTTATTTCTTAAAAAGTGAACGCTTTCGCAAATGTACAGTATGTCAATTTGTGATGGATTACTACTGACATGCACCATTCATTCTTCGCTCACCATGGGGTTCAAACACACTTGACACCTTTTGTTGGGACCAGGACTAGACTGGGGACAGTAAATGGAGTACATTGAGTGCGTAATATACGGTGCCAGTCAGGACCTAGACTAACTTGCTTTACACCCACACCAATACAGTACACTACAAATTTCACTGAAGACTGTGACGTCAGTGCATTCTGTAAGTGTGAGTGTGCAGTGGTAGCAGAGATTTATGTATTATAAAAGTTTGTGTTTATGGTGATTAACAAGGTAGAGACTAATATTATATTAAACAAAGAAACTCATCATAAGTGGGTAGTTTTTGTGACAGGCAAACTGAGCAGCTTAGTTGAATTCAGTTGTCATCATATTAATTCCTGTATCAGAAATGGGATTTCACTCTCTAGTCGTGCCAGAAAAATAACAATCAATCAATTTTTTGGTTGACATAATGACTTCCAAGCACTTCACATGCAAATACTATAGACGTGTGTGAGAATACGCTGATCTTCTTGATCATTTTGACCCTCTAGCATGAGGTAAAATATGCTATTAGAGGTACTGAGAATAAGTCGACCTTCTTGTTCTATTTTGACACTCTAGCATGAGGTAAAATATGCTATTAGAAGTACTGTGAATAAGCGACCTTCTTGTTCTATTTTGACCCTCTAGCATGAGGTAAAATGCTATGACAGGGGTTGAGATAATTAAGTCAACATTCTTGTTCTATTTTGACCCTCTAGCATGAGGTGAAATACTATGGCAGGTGCTGAGAATTACATGTAGTTTTCACTACTTCTACTGTACTACAAATCACTTTCTGTATTACATCAGTGACATTTTCTACACAGAAATTGCAATGATGCGCTGACTAAAATAGATGTCTATTATATAGTAATCTAATTGTCATGGCAATATCTATTCCAATTGATATTAATTACCCCACAGCACTTTCATTTCTACCCAGTAATGTCTGACTAATCTTAACTGAGCTACAGTCAATTTGTTAGCTGTCTATTATATTTTACATTTCAATCATGAAAATAATTACAATTTTCTTATTATATTGTTTTGTACAAATGATGTGATTTAGCGTTCACATGATGAGTCAGAGATGACATCATGAGTGAAGACTATTATCTTTTGAAATAAAAGTGTGGAAAAGAGTAACGTGATGATCATGGCTTTTGAAAAGGTTAGTCTTAATGGTTTAAAAACACACAGAAAAAATGACGTGTGTTACTTTTTTTGTTTACCACATTATAACATATATCATGGAGTGATGACGGGCAGATGGTTAGAGTGGCTGGCTTTGTATCTACAGCTTGCAGGTTGTGGAGTCATGATGGTTGAATGGTTAGAGTGGCTGGCTTTGTATCTGCAGCTCGCAGGTTAGAGCCCCATTGCTGCTATTTGTTTCTGAATGGCAAAAGTCCTTGGGCAAGATTTGAACCACGACTGTGCCTCAATCAACTCTGCTGTATAATTGGGGATCTGGTAGAATAGAGGTTGTAATGTGAATGCTTTAATCCTATGCACTTATAAAGGCTGCAATGGATTGTATGCTCCCCAGGGAGTTGAGGAAGTAAAGGGACGTTGTGCCACTATAGATCCATGCCATGGATAATAATTGTATTTGAGCACAAAGTGGGAAAGCGCTATATAAAGACTAACATTATTATCATTATAATATCACATAAAATTACATCATGTAATGTTACATTGTATTATTAGAATGTATTATTTATATTATATCATATTTATACCATGCACGAGCCAAGCTGAACAAAAAATATGAAATACATACTCTGGTTATCATGACAACATGCATCTATGTCATAACAACTCCTGTCTTAATAACGTCACTGGATCTGCTGTGTTTGAAATATGAGTCAAACTGTTCAAAATTGCCATTACTTTCCCCTATTTTTCTTTGATATTACTGGCGCTGGTATAATTATGTTATTCTCGAATATTTTCTTCATTCAGCTGGAAATTACTCGTGACCTAAGGGTTGTCACTATGAGTCTAGTAACTTATAGTGACAAAGGCCTCGTAAGTCACTCGTTGCTGAACAAAAGAAAATTTTTGGGAATAACATCTAAATATATTGTATTATGTTATGTTATGTTATATTATATTTTATCACATTATATACTACATTATATTGTTGCATATTATTATATAATTATACTATATCAAAGGGAAAGTGGTCAAGCAACAGCTTTGTAGTTTGTATTTAATCTATCTCCCTTTTGATTGGCCAGATAAAAGCTAGCCTTTATCTCGCTTTGATTGGCTGAACAACAACTTTGCATTTCCCATAAAAAACTTTTGATTGGCCAAACAACAACTTTGTAGTTTGCATAAAATGTATCTCTCTATTGATTGGCTGAACAACAACTTTGCATTTTGCATAAAACCTACCTCCCTTTTGATTGGCAAAAAAACTAATTTGCATTTTGCATACAATGTATCTTTTGATTGGCTGAGAACAACAAATATGTCTTACTACATTTGTACCAAGAACTAAGTTACACTACTCAAAGTTTTGTTTTCAGCTTTGAATAGCAAAATGTCCATATCTGATTTACTGAACAATTTACACTTTTATTCATAATTATCTCAGCTCTACTGAAGATATCACACTCCTTTAATCAGGAATGGTTTGAATATTGCTTAAATAAAGACTGAAAATCAAGACAAAAGTTTACATTGGTATTCTCATTACCTCGAAACTCTCGACATAATACTTCCAGAAATTCAAATTACAAATTGAGAGTTGGTAGTCTATCAGTTTCATTTCCCTGGGTATTTTACAAGACTTTCCGTCTGGAATTATGGTACAACGTCTTACAAATTTCACACCTTTCTAGAAGATTTCCCTTCTTACTGATGATAAGCTTTTGGACCTTACAGCAGCAATGCTATAAATGTAAGCTGATCAGACATTGGTAGTTGTATAAAAAACATAGCTTAAAATGATCATGAGTAATGGATATTTATTTTGGATTTATAAAGTCTGTAAAATATAAAACTACTGTTTTCATACCTGGATTTTAATCCTAATTAATCCAAAGTGAGCTTACATAGAATACACCCTGGGACCAACTTCTCTGAAAATTCACATTTTTCAATTCAAGTTTTTCAAACTTTGCCATGTACGCTTATATATTCCTGGCCCTTTTGAAATAATAAAGGAAATATTGGGCTTTCACTATCTTGTTTTCAACAATATTAGATTTTCCTAAACAGTTAACAAAGTATTCAGCGGCCATAGTGGATTCGGTGGCCATATTGGATTCTACGGCCATATTGGATTCTACGGCCATATTGGATTCTACAGCCATATTGGATTCTAAATGGCTACATTTTGATATCATTTTGACCTTTATTTTAAAAAATTTGTAATATGTCCCTGGAGTTTTTTTGATTGATTTTGATGAGGAGTAGATTTGCGTTTTCTTGAACAATTACAGCTAAAGTTTTAAGAGGTGTATTTCCGAGGCACAAAACGTGTGAAGTCATTTTCAGTCACCCATCAAAACTCATCTTGCAATTGAAAATAAGATAATAAATATAGATTTACATGTAGAATCGCGTAGGAACCTGACAAACCAGGAATACAAAATAGAGACTTGACCAACAGGGACAAAATAAATGAGTTAACAGAAAATGTCATTTGAATGTAAGATGAAAATGGAATGTATGTGGCGTCCTGGGAGGTTACCTGTTGTCCCTGGTGTAATCAAACACAAATTACACTTTTACAACTACTGCTTAGTGGTTACAAGGGTGATATTACGTATCAAGATTCCTGTTTCTTAATTGACTCATTTCTGTGATCTATGGTAATGTAGAAGAAGAATATCAGAAGTTGATCAGGTGTAGAAAGTTAAACAGGACACTAATAAGAAATGTGAGTATGCTGGATATTTTAAAGTGAAGCAATCTTCAGATTCATACTCGCTTGTCTTTGAATTCCATGCTATGAAAACGTATCATGGTACTAGACGCTTGAATAAAACTGTTTCTGAGCAGAAATTTACATGATTTATGATTGACCCTTTCCCCAAGTGAACTCTGAGACATATTCATGTAAATATAAGCCGATCGACTTCAACGTGGGGGTCGGAACTGCTGATGTGGAAAAGCTAAGTGATTGCGACATGGCAGATACTTATTGAATAAAACTGCTTCTGATGAGCGGAAACTTATATGACTTATGATTGACCCCTACATCAACCAAACTCAGCACTTTATCATGCAAACAAGGTGACCCAAACATGGTGGTCAAAACTGATGATGAGGTAGCCAGGCTTAATGACTGTGACATGGTGCATTGTGTTTGTTAACAAATAAAATGCATGTCACTGACCACACATATCTGATAACAACTGAACTTTCACCTTTCAAGTATGAAACAGTCCAGTAATTAATCCCCCTCATTAAATTAAAGTCCCATTTTATCCTAACCCCCAAATTTTCCTGTGTTGACTTACAGGATTATTTTGTTTCTGTTTACTGATAGGCCAGTGACAGTGACAATCAACTTGGGTGGATGCTAACACCGTAAAAATAGAGTGTCAGCCTTTAAAGGTTAAACGATAAAATGTATACACTCTAGCACTTAGATGCTTGTATACAATGTGTAATTAAAGTAGAACAAATACAACAATAAAACTTACAATGTACATGTAATAAATAGTGATATCTACTGTACAATGTATGCAACTTCACATTTAAGACATCAAATTCAAGTTCTACCTGACAGATATTACATTTACAGATGGACTATCCAAATCAAAAGACAAGTCTTCACGAATGACACCCTAGCCCCCACCCCTCACTACCACCATTATAATGTACAAACACACCTTATGCTCCAAGATCTTTTCTCAGGTAAATTAGAATGAAAATGACATCATCACCACAACAGTCTTGTGTATTTGTTTGTTTGTTTGTTTGTTTTTATTTAAACTCAATAAATTGTTGAGCCAAAGGCTCTTCTCACACAATACAATGTCGAGTAAAAAATTTGTCCTTCAAACTTCAATGTCATCACTTGTAATGATCTTGTCTTTAGAACAGAATAGACAGTGATCAGTTTATACTTGATCAACTTAATGCATGACGTCACAAATTGCTTCAAATTTGAGTTGAGGTTGCCCAACTACATGTAGGAACACCTGTACTATTCAAGTTGCTGAAATTGAAGAAGACTAATTCAGCTTTAACACTTATGTGCACCAATCAGGTGAAGATGATATTTGTGACTTTTATCTCGGTGTAATCAATATTTTCAATATTCTTTTGACAAAGTTCACCTTCATACAGGTGCAGCAGGTGTAGTCCAAGTACAACCTTATAATATACAGTATTATCCAATTGTAATTAAAATAGCCATTAATTAAGTTAGCCTTTGATCTGATCTGGTCTGCTCTGGCACAACAAAAAAATTGTGTGGTTCAGATTACATTCAATTCTAGAATAGGTGGGGTAGGTAGATTTTCAATTTATTTTTAAATTTTATTTTTCATATATTATGAGTGTCTAGTTCAGGTGGTTATGTTTTCCGTTGTTTTCCATATGGTCTCTGTCTTATTGGTTTCTTCTCATCAGATGTACAACCATTACAGATTGGAAGAACAGTTTCATATTGAATTTTGAAGCTGATGTCATCCACTATTTCTTGTGAGACTTCACGATTTTCGCGATTTTATTATATTTTTTCTCGAATATGTAAAAAAACTTTAGGGTTGGTGTGAAAAACTAGGTGGGGTCAGGTAACTGGAACCGAACAACTTTTTTTTATTAGGCCTCAAGAAGGAATGGCAGTTCACTTTAAAATACAACTACAATGACATTGTACAGTCAGGAAATATCAATAGAGACAGGACATCAAACAACTAAAAGGACAAACCAATACTTTTAGAGTCTTTCTTTTATCAATATAAACAGGGAGAAACAGGGAGAGACATATGTACTACAGACAGACAGACAGACAGACAGACAACACATACATTACAATGTAGAAAGTAAATCAAATACATTATAACAAAACATACACACACAAACACTAACAGATTGGCATGCCTATACAGACATGCAAATATATCCTTTCCAATCCATCTTTCTTGTTGCTATGACATCATGGATTAAACCACCACAAACAGATGTGAATATTCAATCTTCCAAGATTTTAAAAACATACATAAGATACAGGAATGCCACAAGATCCATCTAAATGCCAATACCACCCTCGTCAGAACCTTCCAGTCATAGTCCCTGGTGGACCAATTTTGGAAGTGAAAGACACCCTTCAGACACAAAGTACACCACCCTTCAGACAGAAAGTAACAGACACAGACTAAGAAATACATAGACAGACTGGCAGGCAGACAGACAGACAGACAGACAGACAGATAGACACATACAGACAGATAGATAGACAGACAGACAGACACCGATTGATAGACAGAGACAGACAGACAGACATACGCCTAGATAGACAGACATATAGACAGAGACAGAGAGACAGATAGACAGACAGAGAGGCAAAGTGATAGACAGAGACAGAGACAGACATACGCCTAGATAGACAGACAGACAGACAGACAGAGATAGTGACACAGACATACAGACAGACTGACACGTATACACTAATGAAGTTCTTTAATATCTAGTAACACTATAATCTAGTATGCTAAAACTAGTTCTGATCATCATTACAGTTAGTCTAAAAGAGGTCTCAATCCCTACAGGGGTTTAGCCAGGGGCTTTGAACATGACAACTTCATCTGTATCTCTTTATACTTGAGAAATTCAATCTCGTTTTCCTATAAAAGGACATCCATCACATTTATTCAATGATGTTGAAAATTAAACCTGCACTCCCAAGACACTGGCCATAATGACAAGACGAGATGAAAGCTTCCAAGTAATGTCTGTATCCTGCAGTAAGGAAATAATACACACACCTTATTTGATCAGTTGAATAATAGCTAAAATGATGAGAAACCTGGTGATAAAGTCATCAATTTCTTACTGCTTTATACAACTTTACATATCTGTCATCTCAGGTGTCATTTTTCAACAACATAAATGGTTGACACTAATACTGTGATAACCCTAGCTAGGGTTGTAAAACCTCTGATATCTGTAAGTAAAGAATCTGATAATATCAGCACAATTTTGTATAGGGTCCCTCTGGAACTACGTGTACATGTACAGCAAATGTTACCTGCTTGTTGCCTGCCCTCAACATAATACAATGCATGACTGTATTAATTAAGTTATTAGGCCTAATAAAAAAATTGTGTGGTTCCGATTACGCTCAATTATAAAATAGGTGGGGTAGGTAGATTTTTTATATCATTTTTTTTTCATGTGTGTGTCTAGTTCAGGTTTTCCACTGTTTTCCAAATGGTCTATGTGTTATTTCTTTCTCCCTATCAGATGTACATCCATTTGAGATTGGAAGAACAGTTTTATATTGTCTTTTTAAGCTGATGTCAGTTTCCGCATCCACTATTTCTCATGAAACTTCAAATTTTTTGCGATTTTATTATTTTTTTCTCGATTTTTTATGTAAAAAAAAAGTTTAGAGTCAGCAGTGAAAATCAAGGTTGGGTCGGGTAACCGGAATCAAACAATTATTTCTTTTAGGCCTAAGGGTGACACTACTTAATTATATTTTTCTCATGACCTGACCAACCTTTTATTTCTTCAATCTGGTAAAACAATTTTAAAATTATGCCCTCTATGGCAGGATTAGGAAGAAATCACAACATCATTGATTGTATGATGACAAACCCCACAAGCATGTATCTGAGAGAAATGTATTGTTTATTGATGAAATTTTGGAACTTCAATGAAACAAAAGGTTCAAAGTTTCCTTTTGACTTTATAGTCATTTCTAAGTCATTCAGAATGTTAAAATATGACTATAAAATGAAAGCATCACCAACGTGTAAACAATCATTAACTTTAAAAAAAAAAATTTAATCTTAACCGAATGACTTACTTATCATTTTTACTGTGTTAAAACAAGAAGCACAGACTTAAGTTCAGGTGCTCTAATCAATACATGACATGTGTTCTGAAGTTTGCAGGATAAAATCTACTTTTGTCCAGTGTACTTAAACCTCTCTAGCTCCTTTTCTTCTTCTTGAAGAATATCTATGTCTGAGTGTACATTGTTTCTTTATTTATAAGTCTCTTTACCATTTTGTCTGAGGCAAGGTCAGCTTATGTAGGATTTTGTCCACTCATTCCTAGAGTTTCTTTATCTTAATCACAGCTCACAACAGCTTTACAATCAAACATAATTATCTTTAAGTCTGTCTTTTTCAGTCTAGTGAACACTCAATGCACATGGGATACAGTATTCATTATGTACATAATGTAGAATGCTGAAATAAACTTTTTTAAACTTTTGCCTGTTACATCAACCTATTCTCAGTTACAATAAATACAAGTAATCTGGGATCTCCATATAAATTTTTGATATAGAGTTCAATATTATATCAAAATTTAGTCATTTTAGAATCCAACATTGCCACCAAATACAGTGTTAACTCTGGTAAAGTAAAAGACTGATGTTTCCTTGAAAACAAGATAGCAAACACCCAAGTTTATTTTATCATTTCTAAAAAGGATAATGAACAAGCTTTCATATGAAAAGAAAGCATTTATACGCCATCCTGCCAGCTGGGCAGGGTGTCTGTATTGTCCCGTATGTGCCATATACTATCACTTTTATATATGCATTACAAACTCCTACACAAAACAAGGGCAATAGACAACACACTTGCATGTTTAGCCATGGATGAAGAAACTAACAGCAAAATCTTACACATTTAATGACATCCACTGTAACACCTCAGTGATTTCATACAGTTTGTATTAGTCTAACACTCCTGACAATCACCGCCGGAATTTTAAGTACACAGGGATATAATCTATGTAATCCCAAAGCTTTAACTTAAATAAAATTACTTTCAATAATTTCAGAGGTAAGATACATGTATTTCTATTCTCCATTATACATATGGTAACAACTGCTATCTTGTAATTTTGATTTTCTCTCTGAGCAAGGTAACATATTCAGTCAAGTACAAAAGAACACAGAGCCCATTGTTCCCTCACAGTAATATGGATACTGGGCCCTCTTGTATTGTTCCTACACAAGTAGGAACAGCCAAGTTGAACAAAAAAATATGGAATTTACACCCTGGTCATTGTACTTCATGACAACACGCATCTATGTCATGACAATGCGTGTCTACATCACTGGTTCTGCTGTGTTCCAAATATGAGTCAAAACATTCAAAATTGTAAAACTTCCCCCAAATTTTCTTTGATATTATCGGCGATGATATATTGTTATTTGCCAATATTTTTCTTCATTCAGCTGGTAAATACTTGTGACCTCATCTAGCAACTCATAGTGACAAAGCCCCCTTACGTCTCTCATATTTTCCTTGAACGAAGAAAAATATTGGGTAATAAAAGTAAAATACTTACTTCAAATAATGAGGTAAGAATCTAGTAATTTGATTACAAGTTGGGGAGGGGGTGGGGGGCAATGTGAAGCTATTACAAGGTTGTCACTGATTGGAAAACATACATATACTTTATCTCTCATTAACAGATTTGCATGTTGCTTTTGTTTGTTAACCAATCAGAATGAACCTTATAATGCACTTCACATTATCTGTCCAACATTGCCATATGAAAGCTTGTTCCTTCATCTTTAGGATTGACGCCCCTTCCAAGCCCCTAAACAGGCTACTTGACATACACCATGTATTTTCCTGTATAATTGCATACCAATGACTGGTTAGAACTGTTGTATCTAATGTGTATTTGATTGAAAACAAAATTAATGCATTATACAGACACACAGACACTTTTCATGAATTTTATAAATAAGTGTCCACACTATCTCATCATACCGATTACATGTATTTCTTAACCATCACTATGGTATTTCCTAAAAAAATCAAAATTTTGAAGAGAAAGTTTTTTTGAATTTGTTACAATTTCAAGCAGCTTAGAACCTTTGTTGACCTTGACAAAGTTCTCTTAATAGCCAGACAAATATATATCTAGTCAAAATTAAAATAAAAGTTAATTCTCAGCAAAAGCTACACAGTTTGCGTGAAAAAGCCCACTTCGAGATGCAAGAGTTAGTCAAAACTACTACTAATTTTTGTAGTCAATTATTGTGCATGTACAGCAAGAATTAGGTTATGTTAGATGTCGCTAAACTGTTAATTGTTATCACTATATCATGCAAACATATGATGAAGAATGTATATCTCTGAATTATACATTAAAGGCATCACGTCTAATGTCGGTACTACACATCAAGAGTACTGCACCAGACCTGTAATTACACACACCATGAGGTGCTGCCCTTGTCAGGAAATGACTTCTTGTTTTAGAAATATTCCACTGAGATGATCATTTGAATGTTTCACTACTTCAGCAACAACATTTGTAATCTGTATGTAAACAGAGTAACGCTAATCGCTAAATGGAATCTACAAACATATGCAGAAACTTAATTGTTTTTTCTCCTCCACTCTTTCCAGTAATGCATCCCAATTAACTTATATGCAACTTGCAACAGTCTTAGAAGGATTTTCAATATCTGTCTTGTAATGGGTATATCGCAGTCTAATGCAACCTATTCACCAATACAGAGTTTTCATCTCACATTAATATCCACTGCAATCCTCAGAATCTGAGCGGCTGCATTTACGTGATAACGTTTTCAAATAAAAATGATTAAAATCGATTAAATATATCATTTGTTGTTTTAATGTGTTAAATCTGAATAATAATAATGTTGTGGATTATGATGCACAAACATAAGTTTGGAGCATATGTCAAATATGTGAGTTTTCACTTTTTTGAATGCAAACAGATCATTTTGAAACTAATCCACTTTCAGCTGCATTTTCAAATTGTTGTGTTTCCATGTGAATTGTTGGCATCTCCATGTAAACAGGAAGTACAAACAAAACAATTACGTTTTTATTTCAAAATGGCATACAGGACAGTTCTATCTTATCATACTACACTTGCTTTTTGAAAAAAATACACCAAACTTTCACTGGAAACAGTTAATTGCTTGTTATTAGCTGAACTGAACTGTCTACTACTGGTCATTGATGGCACTGTGTACACTGGATTGATGTCTATGTGAAAACATTCAACAGTACATGATCTGAAATGTTATACTTGTGTCTAATTTATCACTCCAAAGTAAAATATACCTGTCCAATCTTTATGTGAAGCGTTTCAATTTTCCAAGTTAGCGGTAGCTGAATTACCTGAGTGTCTACCCCTAGTTAATGTTGGCACTGTGTACACTGGATTGATGTCTATGTGAAAACATTCGACAGTATCATAACCTGAAATGTCATACTTGTGTCTAATTTACCACTCCAAAGTAAAATATACCTGTCCAAATCTTTATGTGAAGCGTTTCAATTCTCCAAGTTAGCGGTAGCTTAGCCTGAATTACCTGTCTACCACTTATAGCCAATGATTGCACTCTTTACACTGGATTGATGTCTATGATGTGAAAACATTCCAAAGATCCCCATTACATGGATTGAAATGACATTCTTGTTTCTGATTTACCATTCCAAAGTGACAATATTTCACTGTCTAATTCCAAATAAACATTCTGAATTATTCAAACTGTATGATTCACGAGAGACTGATAGGGTTGATCAATCCATAAATAGAAATTCAACAAAATAAATACCTCAAAATAAGAAAACTTTCATGGAAAAAAGTTTCAGTGCTAGCCTATTTGGGTGTAGTATTGTGTATAGCTCTCTGATCAATTGCCTTTTAACA
Source organism: Glandiceps talaboti (assembly GCF_964340395.1). NCBI lineage: Eukaryota > Metazoa > Hemichordata > Enteropneusta > Spengelidae > Glandiceps > Glandiceps talaboti. Next base: position 2,599,411 of record NC_135568.1, read on the forward strand.
CAACTTTCTGTACAAAGAGGAAACATGTAATGTGGTCACTACAAGTGGGCAGGCTGGAGGCATGGAGGGAGATCATCTAAGAGAAGGATCCCTACTTTGAGGTTATTTTGATTTGATATGTGTGTGTGGAATGGGGCAGCGGGTCACTTTGAAATTGCTGGTGTTGATTGTGGACCCCCCACCCCCCCACAAAGTGGCTGAAAACAATGTGTCCATCATTACACAGCTCAGTAGCTGATTATTAGAACAGAAGAGATTGAAAGGCTTCTCTTAACAGCTATTTGTTTCTATGTCTCAAATTTGAAAACACATTGTCTTGAATTCCATCAGTTGATGCCAGACTCATTAAATAGATATAAATTGATGAGACCCGGTGATGAACCTAACCCCTTCAATTGTCAATGACGTCGACTACTCAACAATAAGGGCAGTCTAGCTTACTTACTTCCACATTTCTCATGATCCAACCTACTCTACATTTCTTGTCAATGGATTAAAAAAAATAATCAACACCCTCTACTGGCAGGATTAGAAAAAAAATCACATCACAGATGTACATACTTATAAATATCACACATTCTAAACTATTAGAAAGGAAAATTTGTACATGTATAGTAGGTATACTTTTCTATTTCTCTTAATTACACGTACACTCTCTCATTAGTCTTCAACTTACATGTCACTCTAAAAAAAACATACATCAATCTGTCACTACCATGATTGGAAACGTATCTCCTTACTTTATAGACAACAGCCAAATAATCCACAACCTAATTACTACTATTTTCACTGTTTGCAAATGTCTGTGATCAGAACATCGTTGTATCAGTGATGGACAATAGGGAACTTGCAATCCAGACTGAGCATGCTCAGACACAAAGGACTATGGGATTATCTGAGGTTATCGTATTACCTAATCTGGAGCTACCGATAAAATAAGTTTAGGTATATTTTCAGTAACATTTGCCAGTTTGACATAAACTGGGAGAGGATATACTATGATAGTCTGTAATTAAGATACGCTGTGACGGGGTGCCCTCATATATTCGTCGAGAGGAGAACGGTGAGGGCGGAACGGCATGACATATCTTACAGCCTAGGAGAGGATAGTAATCATAGAAAATGTCGACAGGTATAGGAATAGACAACAGGTTCTGAGATACAATACTTTGTATACATTTGACAATTAAGCTAGGGAGTCATGGTTGCATACATGGTACACATTTGTCATTAAGTTAGGCGGTTTGGTTTAAGTTAGGATGGTGATAAGGATATATCCATAGATTTTATTTCTATTAGCCAACTATCATGAGTAGAGCAATGTCCTCTATTGCAGGCTATATCATATGGGTGACAGATAGCTTTTTATTTTCACTTCCTGTAATATGTTTTTCTACTTGAAAAAATGTGAATAAGTACTGTGTTTGTCACTCAATAATTGCAAAAAAAGTACAAAATGTGTGGAAAGGTATGATATTGCACATATAGGGAATTGTAATACTTATATACAAGTTTATAACATTAGTATATTTCATTGTAGTATTCTTTAATATCTTATGTGCCCAAATAGAATTGTCAATTTTTTATCGTATCTTATCTTATCTTATCTTTTCTTATCTTATCTTATCTTATCTTATAGGGAATGATTTGTAAGTAAAAGGTAAACTAGTCTGTAAGGTATGCTGTGACGGGGCGCCCTCACACAACGGTCAACTGGTGAGGGCATAACACAACATATCTTACAGTCTAAGGGTATACAAACATAATCAGTACATCACATCCAGTCTGCCCCCCCTGTCACTGTCCCATGCCTAGGCTTTACCTACTGTTATGACTTTTAAGGTTTCCACATACCTATCATAGTTTCAAGTAGAAACTAGCAGTATAATAAAGTTAAATACTCACTGTACTACCGTTGTTTGTTTGCACACACTAAATCTCAACCAAAAATTAAAAAATAAAAATGCCAATAGCAATTTGTAGCATAACTGTTGAGGGTAAACTTTAATTTTCTGCTATGATTGTGTAGTCTTGTTGCTCGACAATTATTTGCATACATTTTTTGAAGATTTTTCCCCATTCCTACCCATTCATGGTGTTATATCTGCAATATTCACCATCGTTTAACTGTTGCTATGGGCATGGTCTTGTTGCTAGCCATATCTGCATGCATTTTTGGAATGTTTATTCATTTGCCATTCCTTCACTCATATTGACATTATGTGCCATTGTTTACCTGTTGCTATGGGCATGGTCTTGTTGCTAGGGAAATTTGCATATTTAAAAAAGTGTTTATTTAATTGCCTACCCATCCCTGTTGTTATATTTGCAAAAACTCTATCATTTGACTGTTGCTGAGGGCACGGTCATGGTTGCTAGGGACACTTATGCACATTTTTTAAAAACCTAATTTGCATACTAGTGATCCGATCACTTCGTTTCGAACAACCTCCCAACTCCACCAAAGTAACATCTTCACCAAATATCAAAACAATTCGGCCTAGCGGTTTTTGAGTTTTAATAAAGTCGTTCACACCCACACACTCGCACATACACATCGACAAACTGACAGACAGACAGACAGACAGACAGACAGACAGACAGACAGACAAGACACTACACTATGCCATCATCGTCGCAAACCACGGCCTCTTTTACGACACCGTCCATTACGTACCCTATCAGAGGCATCTCGTTATTTCGAAGTTCGCAGAAGAAATAACAGCTCTATCTGGTTTGCGAGAATGTCATTTCGAAGTTCGCGGAAGAAATAAAAGCTCTGGTTTGTGAGAGTGCATGCCATAAGCACTACTGAACCTTATAGTTCAGTTGTGCTAACAACATTTACACGTCTGTCCACCGCGAGCAAAATTTGTAAACAAAGCACGACTCGACCGGGTTCGCGTTAACGATCACCGGTTTATTGACGCTAGTCGTCAAAATTGTCTTTACATTGAAAGATTGTGTTAGTTTTTCCTCCCGCTTTGTGACTATTTGTTCAGTTCTTATTTCATTTTGAGACAGTAACAACGTTTCATTGATTTTGACAAAGTTGCAATTTGTACCATAGACAGTGAACGGGCCCCCTCCCCTGTCTATGGTTGCACGTACCTGTTTGTCGTCTGCCATCTTGATGTTCACCCATAATGCACCTAACTTCCGTTGAGAAGTTGAGATTTCGCGGTGTATTTATATCGAGTTTGATACAATTCACAGAAGAAATCATTGTAAATTGATAAATTATTTCGAAAACATTTTAATTGGTGAAAACGTTTCAAAGATCAATTGTGATGAGGATTTTTGTCAACTTCGTTTGTTTATCATGACCTACAAGACGTAGTATGTGTTTTTTGATATTAAACTTACATTTTTTGCGATGCCTCGGATCATTTGTCCCAACTCACTTTTATCTTCATCCCCTCCAGTGGTTCTTAAACGTATCTACTGTGCTCCTTTATGACAATGGCGAAACGGGAAAACAAAACTCTAACTATATTATTTTCACATCCTAATATTAATAACTGCTCAGGTAAGATTTTATCAAGTAAACTAAAAATAGAATTTCTAGTACTCGACTTATTTAGGACTATATTTAGAGCCACTTGATGCGGAAATTGTACAACCCTTTTCCTACTTTGATCGCTACATATCGGACGCGGACGATGAGCGAAACCTCTTATGCACCTTTCAATTTTAGTCGGACATTAAAAGGTTTGAAGTGTGTGTACACATGGAATTTGAAAATTCTGAGTATTCAGTCACACGGTTAAGAAAATGTATAAAAGAGGACATATCATGGCACGGATGTCATATGTGATAATTTTAGGACACATAATCGTGTCCCAAGTATCTGAGACATAGGGACTACTGGTACTACGCCGTAATCATAAATCACTTGAAGCCAGCTCTAGATTGACACGTATGACTAATCATATCCCATCTGGTTGTGACTTCAACTGAGGCAAATTGTCGCCGTTTACGTCACCATCATATTTCTAATGTTGTTTGTAACAACGCTGAAAAGCCGTGCATCTCACTTTAAATCCCGTTTTGGCGTTTATCACGAGTTTTCTTGGCAGGGTGGCAGGGCGAGGATTTTATTTTATTTCACCTTTGTAAATAAGCTTAACTAGGCCCTATAATATGTTGTGTTTGTTGTTGCTGTTTGTTGAAGTCTTCGTTTTTTATTTAGGACTTCAGTGCAAAATAAAATATTTTCAATCACACAAACAAGCAAGTTGAGAAGAGTGTTAATTTGTTTGTCTCACGTAACCTTTCTATTCTTACTTTTGAAGCTGTCAGACGCAAATTTTTGTTTATTTTATTGATTTTTTATTTTAGTTTTTTGACAACGTGAACAATAGTTCTAATGTATCAATTTCAGCGGTATTCCCCCACGATGAAAGAATGGTTTAATTTATAAGAATTTTCATGTATTTTTAACGCTTCAACAATTTTCCCTCATCTTATACATGGTGTCTGTAATATTGTATCGCTGTGTGTGTTTGTATATAGGATTGTTAACTTTCCGGTCACGTACTGTTAATAATAATTACACTTGTTTTTTTTCTCTATTATCTAAGCTTACATTTCACTGGTTTTTGGTGTAAATAAATGAACAGTGACACTAATTCTCCATTATCAGGATCCCTTTACGACAGCGTGTCTCCAGTTCATACTTGTCAGTGCTTCTTGCGCTTGTAATCAGAATTCACATAGTCTCACTGCTAAATTATTGAAAATCGCGTGGGAGAAAAATAGTTTGACTTGAATTGAGAAAGTTACCTTGTCTTATGGTAGTGCGGTGATTTTTAGATCGAAACTTATTAGAGACGAAAGGGGTGATCACCCGATATGAGTAACACACAATGCAACATGTACAGTAAACTGCTGTAAAAATACAAATAAAAGTCATATCTTTGTCAGATTTTAATCAGATTGATTTCTAAGATTTAAAATATTGTGTGTTGTTGTTGGTGGTGGTATCGGCGGCGGCTGTGGCGTTTTTATACTATCTTTGTCGGGCTCGCACGTGGATGACAAAGCCATTGTCATTGCGTCGTCTCTGAGGGACTGGACACAAATTCTAATAAAGAGGGGGCCGGCGTGGGGGTTGTCACCATTTTTCATGCAAGTGTTTGGGTGATGGTCACTATTTTTTGTGCAGTGATATTTTGAATATACGAGTTACAGGGGAGGGCTAGGGTATTATAGTGTAAGGTCTTGGGGAGGGTAAATCTTTTTCATTCACAGAACTTTTGAAAAACAACGTTATCCCTGTAAGTTTGTGTCTAGTCCCTGAATGAGACAAATGCCACGATTATGTTTTATAGTCAAATTGAGTTCATAGTTCATTTTGGGTCATTTAATATATTCATTAAAAATCTCACAATCTGACGCATATGACGCTATTGGTTTTATTGTGACGTCATTGCCATTCATGAGTTGAATACACAACTTGATATGAATCTGAAGGCCAAAGCTATTATATCACAAATCGTGACTCCAACATCGGTTTATGGCTTAGCTGGCCGGAAAAAATGGTCACTGTTACAGAGTTATACACAATTCTGAAACGATAATATTCTTTGATAATGACCACAGAAAAGCGTTGGATTACTTATGTTCAGAATGCTTAACCTGAAGTTGAATCACAAATAACTTTTTATTTTTTTGTTTTTGCTCATGGGCTATTTTGTAGAATCCTGAAATTTTAACAAGAATCTGAATATCACCTTTCTTTGAAAATAGAATGTAATGTCTAATGCCAGGTAATATACGAGGTGTTTAATGCGCCACTTTACATCGTCTCCTCCTCCTCCTCCTCCTCCTCCTCCTCTTTTTTTCTTTTCTATGTCCTTAAATCTTAATCTTACCCTGAATCCCAACAGCAAATCTCCGTTTCATACCATGAATTCCACATCTGATTTAGTACATGCACAATGAATATCTGAATTTGAATCTGAAATTTTGTTTTGTTTTAAATGGAACTTTTATATTTAATCTTACTAATACACAAATGACTACAGGGTGATCGAAAAATAATAATAACAAAATAAACTCAAAGGTTTTCCGAAAAATCTGACTAGTTTTTACCAAGTTATGTCAAATTCCGACTAGCCTTCACCCTATTAATATAATATCAGGTCAGCAAATGAGAAAACAGCAGTATAAAGATATACAACGGACGGCTTACAAATACTCTGAATCAGACCATAGAATTATCGGATTCTGAATCCAATATGCTGAAGGGATGACTAAATTTGAATTCTAAATAATTTTTTTTTAAATTCAAGATATTTGTGTTTGTTTTTTGTCCATAGTGATCAGACAGTAGGACGCTATCTTACTTTCCTCATAGTGCATGGTGCATTAATGGACGATAACAGTACTTTATATGGCGTAATATATTCTGACCCCGATTAGCTTGCAGTAAAAACAAGAAATTCCAATTATAGGAAAGCTTGTATCTTACACAGGGGACTCATATCAAAGGCTGCTTTACTAGGGGACTTGCCACTACTCGAGGGCTTGTAAATTGCTATGACATATCGTCAATATACGATACTCGACCCATCGTATGTATATCATCATTAATACGTTTCAAATGTCAAACAATGCTAATTATTCTCAGAATATAATTATAACGATGTATGTTTAATCTTATTTTTTCCATGTCAACGAACCAAATAATGTTATATTGCCCTTTGTTCAAATCCCCATTCGGTGATTATGGGGTCGATCAATGCATTTGATTTGACGTAAGAAGTGGACAAGTAATCTTTCTATATATCATGTCCTAAGCTTTATAATATCCCCTTTTCATAATTAAACCGCCATATTTTTGGAAGATTCGTCCTCCATGAGCTTTATTGGAAGACCGACTGCACACTTTTATATATGCTAGGGAGTTAAGGTTAAAAATAGATATAGGTTTAGACTCCTTAGCCTAACTCGATTTCTTTTGACTACAAGTAGCAAACAGTGATCTATAATTATGTACATTGTTCTCAGATCACGCTATCGCCAAAAGAAGTATTTATTCTCTTATGCCTTAGTCACTGACACATGGGAACCTGAAAGTGAAAACGTTATAGCGAGTCCACACACCTGAAAAGACAATCCTCGTAGACTTGTTTCAACGGATTGGTTTGTTTTACATCATTACCTGATGGGTTAGATGAATGTCCGTGTGGGTATACAGAGTTAGATAAATGTAAAGGTTCTCAACAGGTGAAGGATGAAGGGGGGGGGGGGGGTGTCCTAATTTGTCGATGTCCAAAGTCAGGCCAAGAAGTCCTTGCGGACTAAGGACGCTTTCGAATTTGCATGCATAGGATATCAAAACTTCTTGTGGCACGAAAGACGTTTGGGGGCTTTTTCGATTCCGCCTAGGTCTAAATAGACGTCACGTGCCTTGTACACAAATTACATTCCCTTGTATGTATATGGCCTTTACTGTGTTATCTACCCTCTAAACAGAAAAAAATGTTACTATTTATCTACTTAGTACATCATGGCGACCTTATGGATTGAATATGCAATATGCGTAACTGTAATGTAAAGAATATGCAACAGGTGGTTGTCTCAAATAACCGTTGTTGTGGATATGTTTACGTATAGTTTCATAAATGGACTCTCTCTCTCTCTCTCTCTCTCTCTCTCTCTCTCTCTCTCTCTCTCTCTCTCTCTCTCTCTCTCTCTCTCTCTCTCTCTCTCTCTCTCTCTCTCTCTCTCTCTCTCTCCTATTGGCTTTTAATTTGAAATCATTTTGATTTATCCTTAAAATGACCAAGATGTATTCATCCTAAGTATAAAATGCTATTCGTATTAGAGAAATGTCTACAAATGACAGAGATATATCCGGCCTGTTAGCTTTAATGCAGAGACCTCCAGACGAAGTTGACTGCGCCGGAAAATCATCTCGCAGCGCCCTCTACGTCTAAATTTTATATTCTTTACCTTTATGTGAACACACGTTGTTCTTCCGTGACTAGTCTAGTTAACTGGGTATTAGCGTGATTCGATTGCCAAGTTCATGAACATAACAATTTAATTAGTAGTAACTGAATAATGGACCTAGCTAAGTCATTTTATGTCAATGAATCTAAAGTTTGTAACAATCAGACACGTATTGGACTGTATCACTCGTTTTAAAGGTTTGTCGAGCTTAGAAAAGACTAATGACGACAATTTGACATGGAATGTAATCATTACGCCTCACCTCTTACAAATAATGACTTGTGCACTTATATTATGTTAATTTGTTTTGCACCAATTGACCTTTTTTGGGTGTACTAATTAGTGCACGCTATCCCTCTCGAGACGAACGTCAAGGAAAGTGACTAAACTACGAAAACAATCCAGAGAACATACCTACTATTTGACTCTTATAACTGTCTTCTATTTTGTGTTCTGTGTTAGTGGTTTAATACTTAAAGAAAAAAAATTCCTAATCCGGCCTATCACCAAACATATTTTGACTTACTTTTCACCAATATCTATCTATCTATCTATCTATCTATCTATCTATCTATCTATCTATCTATCTATCTATCTATCTATCTATCTATCTATCTATCTATCTATCTATCTATCTATCTATCTATCTATCTATCTATCTATCTGTCTATCTGTCTGTCTGTCTGTCTGTCTGTCTGTCTGTCTGCCCCCTGCCTGCCCCTCTCCCTCCCCCTGTGTGTGTGTCTCTCTCTCTCTCTCTCTCTCTCTCTCTCTCTCTCTCTCTCTCTCCATTTTTCTCAATGACGAATAATATATTGCTTGAATTAAATCTATCGAATACCAGTCATAACCAATAGTATACGTAATTGGCTTATAATGTATTATTGGTGGATGGTCTTGACTTCAATCGAATTACTCAATTTGTCGAAATGGAAGCGATACAATGACCCAGCCTTGGTATCAACTAAAGTTACATTGAAGCCGAGGACGGTCGTTGTATCAATCTAGTCCCACACCAGTTCTATTATTCTTTGTAACAGCTACAGTCTCCTCCTTGGCCTTTAATTCCGTCTTCAAATCTACTTCCACAAATTTTGCTGCTCGTGTCATAAGTTGACGATCGAAATGTGTAGATATGTGAATACCGGTAGAACATGTCGTTTCTTCGATTTGATTGAAGTCGAAAGTGTGGTTGGGGTCCATTTTCCCCCCAAAACCCGACACACTCACTTTAATAACCTGCACTAGCAGTAAGTAGAGCATTATTGTACCGAGCAGACAACCACTACATTCACTAAAATTGTGATTGTTAAGCGACCATAATTTGACATTGTACATGTCAATTAGAAATCCATTTTATCTATATATAGTATAATAATAAGGTAGAACTGTTATTAATTAGGGAGCTGATTATTGTACCATACTATACGTAGTGCTACACAAATATATTTATCCATGGACGATTCAACACTGTTCAGGCTGTACGAGATTAATCCGTATGTCTAAGTTCATAAAATGTTCCATTTGTAGCAAGTGTACCTTTATAGTCTGAAACGGGGTTTGGAAAAAGCTACTATGTTATACAATAACGTTTCATCTCATATTTGGATTCATATCTTCCTACTTATTCATATCCAGACCGTACAGAGTCTATGTCATATCTCGTAGATTTCAAGCTCAATCTTAATATGAATACAATAAATTGCTTTTAAGCCTTTCGGGAATATTAACATTTGACCTCGTCGATTGCTAATGGTGCAATGTGACTCCCTTAATGATAGGAATAATCAAAGTGGATACAGATCGGAATTGATTTCCTAAATAACGTTACGGACACATGAATCATTTATTAAGCAATAATCAAAATACTACAAGTTAAGGTGTCTTAGTAAATACTTCAAGGGCCGAGAAAAGCAGCTCAAGGGGTAATTGAAACATTTTCAATTGGCAAAGATAGGGTACCTGGGAAACTATTAACAGGTCAAATTCAAATGTACCTGGGGGGGAGAGAAAGAGAAAAAAAAGAAAGAGAGAGAGAGAGAGAGAGAGAGAGAGAGAGAGAGAGAGAGAGAGAGAGAGAGAGAGAGAGAGAGAGAGAGAGAGAGAGAGAGACCGTCAGAGACTGAGACAGACAGACAGACAGACAGACAGACAGACAGACAGACAGGGGAAGAGACAGGCTGAGAGAATACACACATATGAATATATTTATTTATCTGTACAGTTGTGTAATGTAAATGTACATACCACCGTGTATATGTGCGCTTGAAACTGTGCTATCTTCCATTCCAATGAACCTTTTGAAACATTACGTATTTTACAATGCGACAAATTATGAACCAATTTAATTATTAATATCACAGTAGACCACTCGAGACGACAGTATAGCAATTTATTATTAAATCAATATTAAACAATAAATATCTTATAATTAAACATTTGTTATTATTGACACATGTTATGTAAGTTATAATGTGGGAACCGTATTAGTAATATGTGGTTGGAATGTGTTACATGTGAATTAGAGGGTCACGTTGTGAGTATTTTGTTAAACCCTATGTTTAGCAATCATGTCTTATCTTGTGATCTCGCGAGATTTCACTTTTTATTCGCAAAAATATAAGACTTTAAAAAGATTAAGATAACGGTAAATAAACGAAAATCCAATTTTACTCATCTACTTGCCATTAGGAGGGAATTTAGTATTTGCGATTAAAACTTGTATTCTTTTACAACATTAAATTAAAAACTACAATTATAATGATAATAATTATAAAATAAAGGCAATTATCAAATCAGCAACAAATATTCATTTGTTCTTAACACCATCCATGTACAAGGTCGGGAAATAAACCACGAAATTGCTTATTTGGCACATAACCAAATTTTAACGAAGGTAAATGCTTTTCATCTATGAAGTCAATAACGTGTTCACCGAAAAGAAATAGTGAAAATCTGTGACTGATTATCGCTGACGACAGCTGATGATACCAAGCTGACCTAAGTTACATTGTGACATTGTATGTACCTGCCCATCACACACACAGGCTTGCAGTTTGTAGTAATGCTCTATATCTAATGTACCTTAGAACATTGTCAGTAAATTTATAACTAAAATTTGACGGTTCTTATATTTCATATACCCGTACTACTCAGTGAATTCATTTCTTTGGGCTCAAAGATTAATATTCATAATAAATGCATGCTAAATTTAGAGCCTTCCCACACTTCAAATAAAGCTAAGAGAGCTTTACAATGTCATCCCTGGTATAGATTTCTGTTTCAACTCTTATCGACTTCCTGATACATTGGTTGCTACCATAAAGCCTTCTCATAACAACCTCTGTCCTACAAGGTTCCCTTATACGGCACGGCTGGCGTGGTGGTTCAAGCAATGCTCTCAACGACCGTCTTACCAAGAACTTGAGGCAACTAGAAACAACTGTCAGTAACGGGGATCAAACCAGCAATGCGCAGAGTACAATACAAGAAAGTCCCTCGATCGACCCTCTTACAATAAGCACAACATCGCCACAACATTTCATCAGCAATAAAAGTGACATCTTTCTTTTTATGGAGTGGCGCTACAACTTCGCGATTAACAATTTGATATACCAATCTAAAATTGAAAAAACTTTGATCCAACTAATCTGTTGATTTCAATTTTATGGGATTTCTGTGTTTCAAGAAATTGGATTATATGTGTCATGGAATATAGATGTTCATCATAGCAATATACGTTTTGTACATGTGTCGTATACGCGCATGCGTTCAGAGAAAGTGCCATGGCTCAGGCAGACGAGTCTTCTGATAAAGTATATCTGAACAACTGCAATGACATGACATTTAGCTATCCCCAGGGGTCAGCAAGACATATATGTTTGCTTTCGATATTAAAGAGACGTTTCCATCATGGAACAGCGAAGAATCAAACATTAACAATGCTTTCTAATCATGCAGTGAAATCAAGGATAATTTTACATTGATGACATTGTGTCGTCGACTACTTTATGTGATTGATAGATACAGTATATGTTGATGTAGGAGGGCGTTTGCCTCTATCACCTGATTGAACGAAACTCGACTGAATTTGAGTACACACCATACTTAGAAGTACGAGGTGTTACTGCCCAAATTATGAGCGTATATAGATCTTCAATTAGGCGGCACGATGTTTTTACGACTCGCACAACCTTTTTGTTAGGAATTACACAAACAAAATACAGACAGTGATAGCATACAATGTATATGAAATGATGTTATCTCCACTGTGAACAAAAACCAACATCACTGTCGGATAAAAGAAGGAATATTCACCCACAAAACTGTTTACTTGTGTTCACAGTGAGACAAAATGTAACATGTTATGTTTGTCTTGGTACTATCAATTGTTGGGCGTTGTTTGTGTGTAGTTCATCCTATGTTATAAGACGTAAAAACACAATGTCGCCTAATTGAAAGTCTGCAGTCTCTCAATTTTGACAGTAAAAGTACAAAAGTTCAAATGCCTCCCCTTGTCACGATTGAACATAATTGTTTGCTTCGATACACACATTTCAAATTGTCTACCCAACCGAACATAGGCAATTTTTTTTCACAAACATGTGTCCTCTGTAGCACGTGATAAAAACGTGTCTTTCCACAAAACCTAATATTAAGGTGTTTGGCATAAATATTTGATGTTCAATAAAGTATCAAATTCGTGTTCGAGCAACTACCTACGTCAACTGTTGACGCCATAATGAATTAACATTTGGCTTATGAGAAGTCCTGCCCTCAACTTATTCTACAGTTATTTACATGTACATGTACATGCATGTATTAGACACGAAATACCATCTCCCTGAATGTCGTAAGATATTTCACTAACGAGACAAGGTATTTTTTTACACAAACAGTTTTACACAAATAAGTTGTGTGCTTGTGTAAACCATTGGATTAAACAACACGAAACACGAAAGTCACTCAGATTTGGCTGTAAGCACAAAAAAACATTAAAATGTCGATGAAACCTTATTGTGTCACGATCGTTGCTGTACAATTGCAATGTTAGAAGAAAATTTAATGTCACGGGCATGTATCGCTATCAATATTGTACTAGAATAGTTTGATCGAGTTTTTATGTTAATAATTTTTAATGTCATGTATCGATTAAAGTGCAAGGATTTGTGATAAAGATGATATTGATAACGTGTATCTTATAGTTCCCTTAGATAAACTAATATTTAACGTTCAATGACACAGCAATTCGCAGATAATAAACACATAATCGAGTTCTTTTCCTATAAGATTAGAGCAATATGTCTAACATCGGTGATAATGTATTTGACGGATGAGAAATACATATATCCGATATAACTATCATCGCTATGTTAGCTTACAATGTCTGTTTGCGACTTTGAAAGATTGAGATCTTGGTCGACACAGCGAACTGTAACGTTATACCCTCAATAAAGTAACCTTTTAACCCCCACGAACGTGAATTACCCGACTCATCACATTTACCCCATGTAGATGAATGACCCTTCTCATTACCTCTGTATACGATATAATTCACTGCTCTAGTCTTAGTACCAATTACGTACAAAATACGCTTTTAGCTCATGAAGTCTAGTAAACAAGTAACGAGACAGTTCCAGGTTTATTCAATAAAACATGACCAACTAAATATATAGGTAGAGGTTCACACTGGCTTCATGTCGTCGAATAACTCTGGTCATCACCCGACCTAGAATAAAAGCAATTGTGAACAGTTTAAGTCAGCAAGATTTGGGCTAGGTTAGTTTCTGTGCAAGAGTTGGACTGGGTTAGTCTCTGTGCAAGAGTTGGACTAGGTTAGCCCCAGTGCAAGAGCTGATCTAGGTTAGTCCCTGTGCAAGAGTTGGGCTAGGTTAGTCCCTGTGCAAGAGTTGGGCTGGGTTAGTCCATGTGCAAGAGTTGGGCTAGGTTAGTCACTGTGCAAGAGTTGGGCTAGGTTAGTCTCTGTGCAAGAGTTGGGCAAGGTTAGTCCCTGTGCAAGAGTTGGGCTGGGTGAGTCCCTGTGCAAGAGTTGGGCTAGGTTAGTCCATGTGCAAGAGATATGCTGGGTTAGTCTCTGTGCAAGAGTTGGGCTAGGTTAGTATATGTGCAAGAGTTGGGCTAGGTTAGTCCATGTGCAAGAGTTGGGCTTGGTTAGTCCCTGTGCAAGAGTTGGGCTAGGTTAGTATCTGTGCAAGAGTTGGGCTAGGTTAGTCCATGTGCAAGAGTTGGACTGGGTTAGTCTCTGTGCAAGAGTTGGGCTGGGTTAGTCTCTGTGCAAGAGTTGGGCTGGGTTAGTCTCTGAGCAAGAGTTGGGCTAGGTTAGTCCCTGTGCAAGAGTTGGGCTGGGTTAGTCCATGTGCAAGAGTTGGACTGGGTTAGTCTCTGTGGAAGATTTGGGCTGGGTTTCTCTGTGCAAGAGTTGGGCTGGTTTAGTATCTGTGCAAGAGTTGGGCTGGGTTAGTCTCTGTGCAAGAGAGTGGTTTAAGTTGGGACTAGGTTTAAAGCCGGCTTAGTTTGTGAACATGAATACATTTAAGCACAGTGCTATTTAAGCCTAATCTGTCTAAGTGACCACCACCATTGCCATCCTGACTGGCACCACCAACATCACCATCAGCACCAGCACCAGCATCACTGCCACTACTGCCACTATGAACACCACCACTGCTGAAACCACCACCACCACCACCACCACCACCACCACCACCACCACCACAATCACCACTACAATCACCATCGTGGCCATCATAATCATCAATTTTACCACTAAAATCACCACCATCACCACTGTGACTACCAACTCTACCGCCTGTACAGCCATCACAATCATCAACGTTGAGGAAATAATGTGTCATTCTACATCCAATAACATCGAGGATAGCATCTGATGTGAACAACATTAATGGAAGATAGAGAGCGTACAAGCAATCAAGATAAGATTGGAAAATCAATCGTTGGTCCAATTTACATCACAGACTTGATGCAACACGATCTATCCACCCCAACAAAACTTATCAAGATTGCATATAAATGAAACGTGTTGCACTTTCTACAGTAGGGGTATTTCAGTCTTACATACTTACAGCTAAGTTAACAAGAATTCGAAACTCAATTTACTGTCGCTTTGTCGACAGTGTGTAATGTTGTACAACGTCACAAGACGGTGCTTCCGGAAAATGGATCTACTGAATTTCCTACAACATCAAGTATTTCATTAAGTCTCTTTTTCTCAAACGATTTTATAGCATATAAGGGCAAAATGAAGACACTGACCAATTTACTGAAGGCGTTGTCATAGAAACGTTCCAAAATTATAAGGTGCGCCTTCCCTATAAATTTTTATCGGATGGAAGGAACTCCTTGAACGCTGTTAGGCTGAAATCAGTAACATTAACTCAACTCTGATCATAATGAGCATATTTCAATTTGTAGCCATAGTAACGCAATGGTACGTGTGTGGTTTGCTATTTGCTTAACTACCTTACAAGGTATTTGACACGTGCTGAGATTGTTAGCCTGGAAGAAATGTTACGATCGAGAAATCTTACCGTTACCTCCCTGACTATTGGACTAAAGATTCAAAACGACCATGTTTAGGTTGGCAAGTGTGTATCTGTGTGGGGCGTATTAATGACAGGGTGACACAATGTGTGGCGTATGGTATTATATACCATGGGGGTGCTCTAATTAAGTTTCTATAATTGTTAGTATACTGCGTATATGATAAATTCACCTTCGAAGAGAAAATACGGGTTTTATATCTTAGTTTGTCTTTCTATGTTATGACAACGTTTACGTAATTCGCTCTGTGGTGCTGTTCATATGACAATGAAAACGCTTAAATCTCAATTACTTCCCTCCCTTCCTTAGATTAAAATTACATTTCCCCCTAATATTCTTCTTAATTCAGCCTGAAAATATTTGTGTCATAAGGGTTTTGTCGACTAGTAGTGACACGGCTCCTTATGCCACTCGTATTTTCCTCGACTGGACGAAGGGAAATACGGGGCATTATATTTTCGTGGGTTCAGCTGTACGTATTTCAATACAAGACTTAATAGAGATGGAACGAACGATCTGTCAGTCAGATCTGTCAGTCAGTCCTGTAGCCACAAATCTTTAGTTTTGACATCGAAAGCGATAACCATGTTCCTGATAACAACATTTTGATTCAGTGTTCATGGGTACTTATTTATACTACACATGTACACACACTGATTTATCCACAGGGTAGTAGTTCGTTAGCGATGTTTTCTGTTAGAATGTTGACCGGAATAGTTACAGAAGGAGTTACGATGGAAGTATATTGAACAGGTGTACTTTTAAGTAATGTGTACGTTTTATTAATACCAATGTATATGAAGATGACAAAGAGAAAACGGAAAATACATGAATTATTAAATCTACTTATCTCGTCTTTTCATGCACATATTTCCTGAGCAAACCGCCTTTCGATCAAATATCTATCCATTATTGAACTCCTGCATGCATATGGTATATTGTCTTGAACATATGACTTATTAATTATGCAGATGTTATTTCTGGTACTACTCCCCCGCCCATGGCTATTATACATGTCCCTCGGCAAATATCGAGATTAGATAACGTACGGTGTGATATCAGAGCAGACAAGAAAATTCCGATGTAAAACATAAGGAGTCGTTGATTGCAACAAACGTTCAGGTTAATACAAGTGGTACAATTTGCCATATTAAAAGGTTATGCGGTCTGTCTGTCTGCGTCTGTCTGTCTGTCTGTCTGTCTGTCTACGTCTGTCTGTCTACGTCCGCCTGTCTGCTGTCTGTCTGCGTCTGTCTGTCTGTCTGTCTACATCTGCCTGTCTGTCTGTCTGTCTGTCTGTCTGTCTGTCTGTCTGTCTGTCTGTCTGTCTGTCTGTCTGTATGTATGTATGTATGTATGTATGTATGCATGCATGCATGTATGTATGTATGTATGTATGTATGTATGTATGTATGTATGTATGTATGTATGTATGTATGTATGTATGTATGTATGTATGTATGTCCTTATATAAGGAATGCCTAATCAATATTGGAATTTTCTTGTTGTTATTTCAAATCCAAGTATACTCATCTTTCGCACAGCATGAATTTTAATACACACACAGACGTACACACACACACACACACACACACACACACACACACACAATATATATACACTGTGTAAATTCAAACATTTATCTTCTAGTTCATGTTGTCGAGTAACACAACAATGAAACATATTGTGAATATGAAGTCAGTAGTGGGTTAAAATTGAATAAATATTTTGATTTGTATTGTTCACTTTGTAAAGTACATTCACCAAACAGTGTTGTAGATAGATTGATATTTTGAATATATTAACTCAACAGACTGTACAAAGGCAAACACTTTTAATCATAATTAAGGTAACATGACTGACTAATCTAAAATTCCTCACGTGCAATGCTATGTTGATCTTTCGTCAAGGTAATCTACTAAACAACATATTCAATCTGAGTGCGAAATCGTTTCTTATTTAACCCTTCACATCGTCTTAGGATAGCGTGAAAACTTCGTACATACACTGAATATAAAACAGTATCTTTTACAGCTCACAGCGACAAAGCTGTAGCCTACACCTATGACCTGCATCGAACCTACATGTATACACTAAATGATATAGTAATCTTAACGTTCTACAGCAAACAATATTCTACTCAAATATAGTACATAAGGTGTACTGGCTTTTGAAATCTTTTCACTCAAGCTTTTAGAAATTTACTCCCTAGATCATTAAAGACCACACCGAAGACATGTTTGATCGACCTATCGCTATTGTGCAGGACAATATTTTGGTGTTACATAAATTCTTTTGACGTTTTTGATAAGTGTTTAATTGGCTGATTTATATATGAGGGACATAAAGATACATAAGTCGTCCTGGACTATTGGTTCCTTGTTGACAAATGTTTGATAAGAAGACACAGTGTTATTTCTTCGAAAACTCGTCGTTTCAGATTCACAACGAAATATTGGACATCCTACAATCTTCAAGATTCAAACTTTCATTCGACTATGCAAATTTTAATAAACACGTGACGTTTATATACGTTTTCTTTTCGTAGAATTCTTAAATAATATCTCTATATTAAACATACATGTGATGTCACGGGCGGATGTTACATTATAAGAACATACATAAAAAACATCATAAATGCTTATTTGTCAGCTACATTATTGTGTTTTAATTAGACATAAAACCCTGACTCTATGTAATTAGTCCTAAATACAAGCCTACAAAATACTTGTTAAGTACAAGGGTTTTCATTACAAAGTTTACCCTATTGGCTAATTGATTGGTGCTTCGTATAATCGCGATTTTTTTTGCACAATTGGTTATTAAAAAGCGTTTATAGGCACATGATGTTTACGGTATGGAGATTGAATGAAACAATTTAACTGCATACATTTGGTCTCATTATTCGTAAAAGTCTGGTCTACTGATGGAATTATGAAAATGTCAACTTTTATGACACTTGGCTTGCAAACAATCGAATCATATAAGCTATAAAGGGGAGTGCTTCATCACCAAAAAAAAGCACTCAAGAAGTAACTAAGCTGTATAGTTTTGTAAAATGTCTAACATGCATGAGGTTTTGTAGATACTTGATGTGGTACTCTATCCCATGACGGATACAGGAGTTAGATTTCTAATAATGGAAGACTACTTCTCCTGTCAATGAAAAATGAATACCATCAGTTATTAATTAGTAGATGAGATATTACCCTACGTCTTGGTAGGTCATTTACATAAGTGGGTAGCATGACCTGTTCGCATTAGACATTACGTCATCACATTACTGCATCACATTACGTCATCACAATATTTCGATCCAGTGGTACTTCGATGCGGTTGGAGATTTCAGTTTGTGCTCATAGCTACGGTAATCAGTTATGTTACAGTGCGTTGATTATAGAAAGAATCCGTTCAGGTAGAACAAATAACACCTGCAAGATATGTTATACGCTAGGTGCCTTAACTGATTGCATATGCTAGTACAGCTTTTTGCCTGCAATGTATATCTTCCGATATCTAACACAAAATAATGTACAAACATCCATTTTAAAAAAATGAGTTAATGAATTCGAATAACGTACGGAATAAATATCCTTGGTATTTATTGTCTAAAGAAAGTTAATATCAGTCATGTCCTTGCTTATGCTAGTACATTTGGCTAGATTTTACCCCTTTGCAATAAATGTTCCCTCTGTCTGTCTGTCTGTCTGTCTGTCTGTCTGTCTGTCTGTCTGTCTGTTTGTCTGTCTCGCTCACACACACACACACACACACACACACACTCTCTCTCTCTCTCTCTCTCTCTCTCTCTCGCGCGCGCGCGCGCTCTCTCTCTCTCTCTCTCTCTCTCTCTCTCTCTCTCTCTCTCTCTCTCTCGCAAATGTACACAACACTGACAACAAAACATAGACTCTTGTTTGATGCAGTAATTTAGTAACCCAAAAAGGGTATAGTAAAATCAGTCTAGCGCACCAAGTGTAAGGTTAAATATGGTGATGATGAATGACTTCAATATATGTGATGTTCAAGGCGAGACTAATGTTTATTACACGATCAGTAGTTAATAGTTGTACTACACGAAGAAAGCTGCAATCAATTTGCTACACACACTCTGTTTTGCATCAGGTTCAAATAGCCTAGGGTAACCCATCAGTGCGGAGTAACACCATACATGAACGCTCGATTTGAGGATAAGAACATTGAAGATAATGAAAAGAAAGTGTGTTCAATGTCAATTACATTCACATAATGTAATAGAAACCACCTTTCAAATAAACTCATTTGTAAGTAATAGTAAGTTCTGCCTTTTGTTTAATGTTTGACGTACTAGAATTTGAATTTATGTTAATTAGATTGTGACCACATATAATCATGAATGAATGAATTAAAGGTGATTCAAATTGCTCACATTCACTATCGCTAATTTGCTAGACGACATGTTTGTGAAACGCATTCTGGTTTTAGAACTTTTAAAAAGCGTCTGCAAACCCCTTAAAATGACCATTTTTCAGTCAGTTCCCTTCGGATTTACTTCGAGAATTTTCGGGTATTTCCGGTCCCACCTAGACCACGGGATTTTGTGACGTCATAAGGAGTACGCGTTAGCACCAAGACTATGACGAGCGTAGTCACTAGGTGAATAAAACTCAACAGCATTGTGAAAAAATACATTGCTGGTGGTTGTAATAGACATCAGTAAACAAAAACTACAGTCTACATGCCAACACTTACCGATGTGTAGGAATAATCTACGACGGTTTAAATTACTATGCGTCTACAAATGGATTAAAGAAGCGTGTATGAATATTTGCATATGCACATTGCAGTCACGGCGTTACCATATGTAGTAAAGCACTTTTGTTTATTGACATCGCCATCAATGCAATCATTGAAACGTTGCTACAGCAAGTGTCAAGAGTATATATAATTTTATATAGATTGTTCGGAAATTGACATTGTTGATCGGACGACGAAGGACATATTCTAATCTGCATGTTTGCAAGTACACATTAAAACAAAAATATCATTTTCGCCTGTCGTCTTTTAGAAGCGAAGACATTGTATGTTCGGCTGAAAGACATGTTTGCTCTACATACATACATACATACATACATACATACACACATACATACATACATACATACATACATACATACATACATTCATACATACATACATACACACATACATATTTTGAGCAGTTACTCGTGGTTTTCCCTTTTCAGAGACGGTAGTATCCATTGTTGAATAATATAATTCTTTTAGTTAGTATATTTACAGTTTCATTTTGAACAATTACCCAGAGTGTTTCACTTTAAGACATAGGAACCATCAGCTCAATGGCATTTGTAGATCACCTTTTACGTCGCATATTGGTAGGCAGATTATCATACAATCGTTTCTTGATGTTTTTGTTCTTAAATGGGAATTCGAATCCTGCTTGTCAAGAAAGTCGCCATCTCTGCTCTTTAGCAAGACAACATGCGCCATTAGAAGTGCTGATGTAAGCTGATCCGTATTATCAGAGCCACTTATCATATAGAACGATGTTGCTGTAAGCAATGACAGAAGATAACACAAATGGAATCTTTTAGTCTCCATGCCCGATGCAGGTTCGAAATAACCTTTGGAATTTAGTTAGCAATGTATCCTGTCCATTGAAAGAACGAAAATGGAATAAAGCTATCATTGTCTACTCTTCATAGGCTTAATATAAACGAGTCTACAGTTTCGGTTTAAATACCGTGTTACGATAAAAGTTTAATGTACAGTGTGTAGCGTTGGATGTGCTTGAAATGGCAGGGACAATTATTGAGGTTAAACAAATCATTTAAGAAAACGTAATTTTCGGTGCTTAAATGAGAGAGCAATTTAGCCTTGCAAAGGTAATTTCTGGTTTAAAAATAACCATGTCACTTTATGAGAAGAGAGGAAATTAAGGAACTTCGCTTCTAGATCATGGTTCATGGTTGTTAACTCCACACGCTCACTATAAAGAGTGTCAGTTTACATTTACTGTTCACGTTTACACAGACGGAATAAAAGTGTGGTTAAATTGAAAAAGGTTTTATGTGTTGTATATAGGGCAGTTAAAACGACGGATACGAAAATGAATTTAAACCGACTTCAATCTTCGAGTGAACGAACTGGCAACAATGAAAGATTTCGACATTTATAGAAAACTTCTCGGAAAGTAATATAGTCAAGTAAAAAAAGATACTTTTATTCGTCGTTGGCTGACACACATACACACACACACACACACACACACTCCATCTCTCTCTCTCTCTCTCTCTCTGTGTGTGTGTATATATATATATATTTGTGTGTGTGCGTATGCATGTGTGTATGGATTTATGTATGTGTGTATGTATGTATGTATGTATGTATGTATGTATGTATGTATGTATGTATGTATTATATATGTATGTATGTATGTATGTATGTATGTATGTATGTATGTATGTATGTATGTATGTATGCATGCATGCATGCATGCATGCATGCATGTATGTATGTATGTATGTATGTATGTATGTATGTATGTATGTATGTATGTATGTATGTATGTATGTATGAGTGATTTAGTGCAATTAAGAGACAAGGACGCCCAGTTGCTCAATCAACTATAGCTTTTTCCATGGGTATTCATTTAAATGGCATGATTACACTTTTAACCATTGTATAAACTTAATCCATTTTAAGATAAACGCACGGCTTGTCTTTGTGAGGTTTCTACTATCTTGCAGTTGAAAGATTAAAGATACATGGAAGAGCTGAGATGGGCACCAACGGAAATACTACGAACGTCTCTTTATATTGCCTTTACAATGAGATGCCTACTTGTACAATCTGTGATTTATTTGATTTGAAAATATTAGTTTGGTATCAAAAAGTAATAATAATAATAATAATAATAATAATAATAATAATAGTAAGATGTTCCTCCTTACGCATTGCTGTACAATGCCGTGTTCAAAGCATTGCACAGTCATTACGAATCCGTACTACACTTATTGTGAATGACATCACGTAGATTACTCGGACTTAACTACCTTAACTCATTCAAATTGTTGGAGTGGCAATCTAAAGATTAGCACTAGGATTTTCGACATATTGATTTTCTTTCGTTCGTTACAGGGTAGTTTATAAGTTCTAAAATTCTTTGCCCTGTGGTCCATTAAAGATGCCATTTTGTTTTCCAATGGTGTGACATGCACAGTTACATGTTTTAAAAGGCAATTCAATGACGTTTTGTGTGCTGCTATATGTGCCTGTCTGTTTGTGGACATGATATCATAATATTTATAACATCTCAATACTATTATACCAATGCCAAGGAAATATAAGAAGCATTCCTAGGTTTAAGTTAAACATTTTATGCATAATAATGAATCATTTAAATAAATAATGATTTCCGGTAATAAGGCCATATCTATAGAATGCTATATTTGAATTTCATTTTACTTCATATAGTTGGTCTGCTTTATAGGTAGATGACAACAAGGCGCATGCGTTTCACGAATCCTGTTCACGTAACGTTCCATTTTATTGAGTCATTTGCATAATAACATATCATGAATGGAAGCCCATAACATTCAACATGACGGTTATAGAGATGCCTTTATGGTCTTACAGGTGTGATTTGCATGACTTGCATATATGTATGACTAATTTGCATAATTAATTTAGGATTAGGAATGTTATTTGCATGGCTTGCATATTACATCAATAATCTGACAGTTAACAAAAGTGATCAGTTATGGGATATATTATAATTGGTATATATTGGATTTCACCATACTTGTGTGATACATGTATACTGAGTATATTAAGACTCTTACGTCATATATACGTTATTTGTGTGGCTTGCATATTAATAGATGATTTGCACAATGAATTATATTTATGATGTATATGATAAGTGGTACGTAGTTTGTTGACTTCCAAGACTATGAAAGATGAGAGCCTCCATATTTACCTCCATATTTATCTTTGGTAGGCTATGATCTTCAAGAACTATTTTGGTACAAAGAAATTCAGGCCAACTGATATGTATGTATGTATGTATGTATGTATGTGTGTGTGTGTGTGTGTGTGTGTGTGTGTGTGTGTGTGTATGTATGTATGTATGTATGTATGTATGTATGTGTGTGTGTGTGTGTGTGTGTGTATGTATGGATGATGTATGTATGTATGTATGTATGTATGTATGTATGTATGTATGTATGTATGTATGTGTGTATGTATGTGTGTATGTATGTATGTATGTATGTATGTATGTGTGTGTGTGTATTATGTATGTATGTATGTATGTATGTATGTATGTATGTATGTATGTATGTATGTATGTATGTATGTGTGTGTGTGTGTGTGTATGTATGTATGTATGTATATATGTATGTATGTATGTATGCATGTATGTATGTATGTATGCATGTATGTGTGTGCGTTTGGGGGTACGTATAGATAATATATTTCTACATTTTTGTGATTTAGTTGAAATAATAAAAATGATATTTCGAGATTATATGGTAGTTATGTGATAAAGACAAATTGCAAGTAAATGTGACCTTATTTGATGCCAAATTAAAGTTACAAGATTTATTGGGTATACTTTGCAAGATATATCAAAATGTGATGGAAAAATGAAGATCGAATAAATAAAAACCGAGGATAATGAGCGGTTCATGGTTATTGCTCTGCTTCAATAACCCTTGGCAACCGTATAGAAGTGAACTGTAGGAAGTTATACATATATTTTGACTTTGTAATTTCCGTGATGTAAGACAGATGATCATGCAATGAAATATCCTTAATTTCATGTGTGACACTTACATGCAAGCACACGTACATAGATACACACACATATACACACACTCCCCTATATGTCTGTCTGTCTGTCTGTCTGTCTGTCTGTCTGTCTGTCTGTCTCACACACATATTCAAAATAGGCAGGAAAATCCCGTTTTAACAAGAAAACTGAAGGAAGCCATCAACAGAAAATGATGAAAGGTTATACATTGCATTATCGTAGAAGAAACACTGCAAGGAGGTAACTGCCACAGGCGTGCTATACAAAATAATCAGGTATCATTTATAATGTAAGGAACACTTTGTGATATCGACTATTTGAATACCTTTGATAAAAGTGCCGTCATCATTCCTAATATAACCGGCTGTTAGAATTTTTCATTTTGTAACTTTACTCATGGTATGATTAATCAAATCATCTTGTTGGAATTTTTCATCCACGTATAATACCTCAATGATTACCTCGATGGAGTAAAGAGGAAGTCTGCCATCTTGTTTTAAATAGCACAGCTTTGTACAGCATTGTAATTGCCAATTTGGTTTTGACTAAAATGCATATTTTGCATATCAATACCCTGTACAATTGTTGGATGTCATCTTTTAATAAGCGAATTCACGAACGCCAATGGTTTAGAATTCACTAAAGCCTTATTACTCACAACAGTCACGTTTTTCCTTTAGTTGATTATATGAAGTTACTTTGAAGTATCCTTCATCACACCACTCAATTGGTATTTCCAGCAAGTACATTTTCATGTATCTTTTGCTCTCGGAGTTATAGATTTGAAGTATAACATCTTTATGTTGCAGAATTACTGAAAGCACACTTGGCAACATTGCTATTACCAGTGGTGTGGCCATTACACCATACACATGCCTGCTGCAATATACTGTATTTCCTTATTGTACACATAACATAGTTATATACATTTACAACTAAATAATAATACACCCATTTCCGTTTACACAATGTCATAGGCGCATATGTTGTAAATATAAATATTGCAAGGTACTATTTTAGTTTTCTCTTTCTTCAAAGCTAGAAAGGTGATCCAGTTTTAAAAGCATTTCTAATGGTTGATCATTTCCTGTGTAATCGAAGTTAAACAAATGGACCATGTTTTCTGCAACATAATCGTTCTTCAGTACTATGACTACATGCACAAACTATCATCACATGGTAGGGTGTTTTAAAATTTTCCTTTAGATTCAAGTCATTTTTGTCCTCAGGCCAAATAAAAAAAAAGTAGTTTAGTTCCGGTTTCCCGACCCCACCTAGTTTTTCACGCCTACCCTAAATATTTTTTTACGTATTCGAGAAAAATACAGACAAAATCGCGAAAATTGTGAAGTCTCGCAATAAATACTGGGTGCGGAAACTGACATCAACTTAAAAAGGCAATATAAAACTGTTCTTCCAATCTGTAATGGTTGTACATCTGATAGGACGAAATAACCAACACATAGACCATTTTGAAAACAATGGAGAACCTGAACTAGACACTCACACATGGAAAAAATATATAATAAAATAAACTAAAAAATCTACCTACCCCACCTATTTTAAAATTGAATGTAATCGGAACCACACATTTTTTTACGTCTCATCTACAGCTAAAATATCCACTAACACACTCTTATCTTATAGATCATTGGTCGTTTAATACGAATGCCCAGACAAATCCTAGTTTGTTTGTTGACAAATATGATGCATGGCATCGCGATCACCATATATGTTATCCATCCAAGGTTCTGATTGTTACGTGTAATATCAGACCACTATAGTGATCTAAGGTTTAATTCGGCTTTTTTGAATGGTGTAACGTTCTATTCAAAGTTTTGTTTGAGTGTTCATAGGTACCGGCTACGTTTCCGTAGAGTGGGACCCTGTGGTGCGTGTGTATGAACCGAACGGCACTTTAAAGCTACATGCTCGCAAAGGATCACCTCACATTCTTATAAACAGCTCAGGGGTACAATAATCTTGCCTGTCATATTAAGGTTTTATTATACAGTAATCCTGTATAGTCATCTTGTTAATCAAAGGTTAAAGGTCGATAACTAGGCTAGTCGAATAGACATTTTGCAGACATAAAATTTTATTTTTTATGCTTATCTTCATATGTAGTTTTCATAATCAATCAAAATAATTCTCACTTTAATAATTCTCTGATGTTTAGTTATATCCTATACTTCACCACGAATTTACATATATTTTGTATCAAGGTAGAATGCACCTCAGGGACCAATTTCCCTGAGAAAACAACAACGTTCTCAATTAAAGTGACCATATGGATGTGCATTGAGTATTTATTTTTGATTTTTGATTTATAAAACAATTTTATCACAGCTTCTTACTTGAAAAATAAATGTGAAATAACATAGCCTATACTGGGTCAGTCGGAACCAGATCGAGGATCTGGTTCTCTCTAGTTGAGTCGGTGACAATCTGCTTTAGTCCAAGGGAGTTGAACAACTCTAATGTACGGACCGAGCAAGTATGTTTTAAACTCAATAAATTGCAAAAGGCTAAAAGAAATAATAACTTTGTTGTACAACAAGGATTTTACACATTTCTTAAAAGCTTATGCAGCAATGTATTTAGTTACAATCAATGACTTGGGCTTTGTTGTTTCACATAGATTTTTCTAGTAGGAAGCCACCATCACATTGTTTTATAGATTAAAAATCCCAAATAAGTATCCAATCCTCATCCATATGTCCACTTTAAAAATCTCCAGACCTTGCCAAAAGAAAGATTGTTCCTAGTCTCTTGAAATAATGGAAAAAAAATTGAGGTTCGCCATTGCATTTTCAAGGAAATGGTCAATCTTCGTCAATCACTGTTCACATTGTATTAACGCAGTATTCAGTGGTCATATTGGATTCTAAAATGGCGGCCATATGGGATTCTAAAATGGCGACCATATTGGAATCTAAAATGGCTAGATTTTAACGCTAATGTGACGTCCATTTTTCTTTATTTTAACTGAGAATGTCTTTGAGCTTTCTTGAACAAAGTAACAGCAAAAGTTTAAGATTTTTATTTCCCAGGGTACTCATTATTAAGACTGCTAGTAACGCCTGCAAAAAGACAAAACATCACAAAGTCCATCGATTACTTCATTTTCCTGGAAATGGGTTCCTTGTTAGTTTTGAATGAATATTGAGAGTTTTTATAAAATTTAATAGCTGTAGAAAAAAAGCTTTTAACGAAAGTGAAACACGCCAATGCGGAAAATTTTAGATAATTCATGCGTAACTTTTTTGCACCTTGTTGTCTGACTAATGTATGACAAAACATATACCTTTTACGTAAGTGTAATCAAATTTATTACTCTAGTAGGTAATTGCAATGATTCGTGAGAATAGTCTATATGTTAATGTTGCTGGTAGACGTTTCGCCATTTTGTTTCCAGTGTTGGAAAAAAACACTAACATATTGTTTTTCAGTCAAAAATAGAACGATTGATTAATCCTAAAGGTAACTGTATGAACCAACAAACAGTGTAGAAGAGAACTAACTAATCGTCTTTACCGGAATAAAGACATATGCCTAGGCTTTAAAACAGAGCTAATAGTATTAGAAGGAACGGCTGCATATGGCACGACTAATCCTATCATGGACCAACCAGCATATTATCTTACCATTACAGAGATCATCTTGAAAGTGTTACATTGCATTCATAAGTGAGTTTCTCTCCTCAGAATGTCTATCTCAGTAACAGACCTTTCTCCTACTTTTAGTGTGCATGTCTAAAAACTGGATGACGGGACAGATGCCAGACATATTAGCCTTTGATGTGCCTTGACTGTTGCAGTTTTAATTTGACGGTGACAATCACAGCAATGATAAGCCATCACATTGAGAGTAACTTCACGTCTGGGTGTCGTGTTCATTGTAATCTTTCGTAATATTATCCGAATACGAATTTAACCATAGGGGCAACTGAGAAGCACAGATAAGATTGCTAAATATCACCCATAAATTTTGTATACTACCTAATCACGTGATCACTTGAGATAATACAATGTAGATAGATAAAGGAACTGTTTATTTCATTAACTTTTGCATTCCCTGGTCGTGATTCTCCTAGGCTTCTACATTGCCTGGGTTACTCTACTAGCAAATAAGACGTTTTTTTTCGAATTGAGTTTAAAATCGGATAGAGCTGTTTCACGGTTCATTGATGACAGACGTCGACGGAAGATTAAACGTGACATATTCCATACCCTGCTTTGCAATGGCATCAGTCACGAGATAGATAGTATTTAATTTCTTCAGTAAGTGAATGTAGTTTTAAAAAAAAACATTCTAAGATTTGCTTGTAGATAATTGCTTTCAAATGGCGAGATATAAACAATTTGCGTGCGTAAATCGAACATCAACAGATTGGTTTTATAGGAAAGGCCAATGCAAGTAATCGTGCAATCTGAATCTAGATGAGTTTCTAACATATATAAGGAATTCCTTAAAGTTACGTCGCCAGACTTGAGATACATTATTTATGAAAATAAAGACATATAACCACCTAATTGTGCCTTTGATTTGGCCCTGGAGTGAACGCCCTCTCGATCTCTCAAAGATATGTGCTTGGAGTAAGAGTAAAATCACCGTACCGAAACGAGTTTATGACGTATGTGCAGTTTCTTTTCGATCATGATTCAAGTGCACCGAACAGTTATCATATCGTTTATTTAGTTTGCCTAGATTGGATGTTCAAGACCCCTCAGGTTACTGGTAATGATTAAACAGATTTCACTAAGAATCACACCACAGATAAATCTCCAAATGCTAACGAAATAACTGATAAACACGTACAGAACTGCATTGTGCAGATTTGGACAGCATTCCATTTACATTATAATAAATGGTGATATTTAGAAAACTATCAAATTGTTGTTTATGGATTGTTACAATATGTTGTCTCAAGATATATTCGCCATGACGACGTCCCATTGAGTCAGCGAGGACGATATATCGTACTAAGCTGTACAGCAATTTTCCATTAGGTAGAAGTATTTGATTATCGTAGTGTCAACCAATATAGATTGTAAAGTCAGATTATCTAGGTTGGATATTCCTTTCATTTAGATAGCTACCGATAATAGAGAATATAACATAGAAAATGCGATTTGAGATTTCTAGTGATTGATAACTTTGATTAAAGATTCAATAATGTGGAATGGAAAGAGGATGTTGACTCTTCAATTGACAGAAAAGGATTTCCCAGTGTTGAGATGATTGTAGAATGGTAGTAGAAAAATAGATTTGGTTTCTAGATTCCCGAATGCAATTTTACTGCAGGAAAGAGTGTGTCATGTACTCAAAAGCAAAAGTACTCGATTTCTTCAAATGTGTAGATCTTTTAAGCTTTACTTTTCTGGACAATCGAAAAGTCACTCTTCCATAACAGATGAACGTCATACACTTAAGGTGGACAAAACGTGCTCAAAATTGACAAATTATGTGTACGAAGCAAGTCTTCCGTTTATAGCGATAGCAACATGCTAATGTATTCATTTAAGGAGAAAGAAGCTAGCTATACCAAACATAGCGGAAAAGACAATTGCAATTTTATCTTATAGCGATCAAATATGATGAATTGATTCTATTAACATCGACATGGATTCCAAGATGCGGGATAAAGGTAATGAAGAGACACTAATTAGTTATCAATGTCAGACAAGAAATGTATCTGTAACAAATCACCACAACCTGGGAAATGTTGAATTCTCTACGTTCAACCCATTTACGACTGCTGAGATCCGTTATACGGCGGTAAATAGGTTTTCATATTCTTGCCCAAGGACATGCAAGTCGGATAATTAACCCCCAGGGTGCAATGGAGAGCAAAACGAACACATCCCATGGGTTATTACTCCATCTGTAATAAGCTTTTCACTTTTTCTCTGATCCCATACGGGACGAGCACTACAATGCAAAATGTCAGAGTACTGACGAAAATAAAAGTGCCATGTGTGTGGAAACCAATGATTGATCTATAAATCAAATTGATAAAGCTTGTGAGTGAGTTACATTCCACTCGCAAATGTTGACCATATTCTCCCCTTACCGTTACAAAACGTTGTTTACGCATCGCGATGATACAGATAGCTGACGAGATGTTTCATATTTAATAAATCCTGCATTCAAGCAATCCCAACTTATTTCCCCAACAGTGTACTCATATAACCATAGTACACCCTCGCGCTGTATCTTCAATTTCCTCTACAGGACTCATATTGCGAAATAACGGCTGTAACAATCTATTCTATAATGTGATGTCACGCACAATCTTTCTTCCTCGAGGACGCCGAGACGACACAATATTGTCCGGTTTGGTTTTATAGTTAATACCCTGTCTTCAGTTCAATATGTGTTCGTTTTATCTCTATATCATTGATATTGATGTAAAGGAGAATTCTAACATCCTTTCAACGACACTGATGAGGAATGGAACGCTCTAGTCGATCCTAGGACGGCGCATATCATGATTATCTACTTAATAGCGGCACCATGTTGTCTAACGTAAATATTTTTTAATGTCGTTCACTGCTTCAATCTGTGCAAACTATACGATAGTTGAAGCCGAACAATACTTAGATATATATTTTGCAGAACATGAATTGCACTTCCAACCAATCATTTCGTGCTTGTTGGCTTTGAATAAGATTGTCTGTGGACTTTAAAAAAATGAAACAGGATAAGTTCACGCGGAGAAATAACTCATTGTTATACCTGGTCGGAGATTAATTTGACAGCGGCTATATTTTATGGCAAGAACTTCTGCTCGTTCATGTACCGCTTGTCCTTAGTACTTTGTCAAACGCCGCTTGCATGCTTTGACAATCTTAAGCAGACATTTATCATACCGTTAAAACACATCCGACTGTTTCTAGTTTTCATAAATTTAAAGTAGAAACAACCGTCTTTTTCTTACATATATTTTAATGACTCTGTTTACCTCTACCAGTTGTCTTCATCCTCAGAAATCTTGAGCTTGCACTTCTGACTCGTCGCATGATAACAGCACGTAACCGACCTTCTCTGTTGTGTGTAAGTGAAGAATTGATGTATGGGTCGTGTTGTGTGACAGCTCTCAACGGTCTCGCTGCTACGATACACAGCACACTTGAGGTTGTATACTGTTCACTGTTTGTTACATTGGACTGCCAATAGACCTACGCTGTGTGCTTCCACTACGTACGTGAACTGAATAATGTCAAATCTTGTGCAATGTTCAATCTGTTATTTCTTCATCGCCGGATCAGACGCTGTTTAGGGTTGACCTCATTGGGAGGCACGTTTCCTACAATAACGTAGCAACATGAATCAATAGGAGGCAGCACCTGTCATTAGGATAACCCATGCCCCGTATGATTGGCCATTTTGAACACGTGACACAATAACGTAATATTGTTCAATACAGCACACATTATGATTTCGAGGACACGAGTTAATACAACTATTTTTACCGTCACCATAGTTACCAAAGTAAACACAGAATGATGAGTGTAGACTGTATTAATGAAATAGAAGGTACTATTATTTATTCTACCTGTGGCATTGTTAAACCATGGTCAATTCTATGATTAATTCAGCTGTATCATTTTGGGAGACAAGCACTGCTATACTTAAAGAATTATCAAGTATAAATAGAGATTACTATCTTACTTTTGCAAAATTCTACTTTTCGGAATATGGGCGTAGGGTCTGCATCTTCAGCGTCATTTTTATTGGACCAGTGATGATAAAAATATTATTATATATATATATATATTATTATTACTTTGGTATAATTACATACAGTATTATTGTGGAAGTAAAGCTATCGGCAAACTAAGATAGACACAGACGAAATCTGTTGTTGCAACATATTGATATAAGTGATTGATAGCCGTTGTTGTAATGTACACTCACGGTGGGGTGGGGTCTGTGATAGCTAGTTTTCTCAAGTGGCCTCATACCGAACTTCATTCTACATCTACAATATCTTGTTTAGAGGGTGATATAATCAACATAAATAAGACGTCGATACCTCCCAATTGTGTAATCTTCTACATGTAACAATATTTTTAGTTTATGTCTTATATTGTTGATAGCTTCATTTCCGTAGTAGCAATACAATACTACTATTAACTAGTTTCCAAAGTCGGAAAACTTGAATTAATATTCGTCTGTCTGTCTGTCTGTCTGTCTGTCTGTCTGTCTGTCTGTCTGTCTGTTTGTTTGTTTGTTTGTTTGTTTGTTTGGCTGTCTGTCTGTCTGTCTGTCTGTCTGTCTGTCTGTCTGTCTGTCTGTCTGTCTGTGTCTGTCTGTCTGTCTGTCTGTCTGTCTGTTGTTTTTTGTACTTTGAAATTGGCGGATATATTTGATATGTTTTATTCTCTGGGCACGGTTCGGTGGCTCTAGATGTAACTTTATATATATATATATATATATATATATATATATATATATATATATATATATATATATATATATATATATATATACGGTCAATGTAATATATATTGACCGTATTTTGCAGTATGTATAATGATATCACTGATATTACATTGACCGTGTTTTGCAGTATACATATATATATTGCAAAACACGGTCAATGTAATATCAGTGATGTCATTATACATATGCATATACAGAATAACCTACCGCTTTCATCCTACAGTTAATCATTTCCATCCATAATCGCCGTTTCAGTTTTATTAATTGGAAATGAGACGTGGCTTGGAGTCTCACAGCGAAATTGCATTCTACTTGATATGTAACGTCGATGTTAATGTTGTTGTATATGTCTTATATATAAGAATGTAATATCTATTATTGCATTGAATGGTTCATCCAATGTCACAGCTATCAGAAATAATACTACATGTATATTACTGTCTTGTTCACCTATATCCATAAATGTGTGATGTGTGATGGACAAGAGACGTCATGTTTCTTTGAAGAAACACTACATTATGGCAATCAAGCCATGTACCAATATTTTCATTGATTGTTTTAAATATGCCTCATTACTTCGAAAGATGGATTTCAGTAAAGATTTTTGCCAAAAGATATATACCATTAATACAATCTGAGCAGTAAAGTAGGCGTGGCTTAGATCAATCATTTCTACAAGGATGTTCTATACAGCCAATATACCTTAAGTCAATCATTGCTCTAGTGTCAAGCTTCAAGCAAGGGACTACGAGTAGCTATAGGAGGTGGCGGTGTTTAATTACGCATATCCAGGATGGTGATTATGCGAAGCACGTACTTTCTCATTTTGTAAAATATTATGTCCTACATTATGGAGTGGTTATGTATATTTATAGTAAATATCATAGCCCTAAAATAAGTAACCTGATTTTTATAGATGCTTTCAGAAGAGCTATAGCGGCATAATATTTCAACACCTTCGTATTGCCCCAGGCTTTCGTTCTCTTGATGGGATTACATTGTTGTACAAGACCAGAATGATATCTTGTCACCTCACTATGTATCGTATGTATCTAGGATTACTGTCATACTATTTATATGTATTTGTCCTCGAAAGTCAAGGTAATAAAATGTAAATTTTGGTTGACTTCATATTTTGTGTCATAGTAACGTAGGTGTATATCATATATCAAATTTGATTTTCTCCTTCAGCTCCGTACCCTATTGATGACCCCCCCCCTGTTGATGCCACAATACTAATTTCGATGTCATCAACATCATGCTACTCGTGAAGAAACGCAATAAAACTACATATAAATTATCCAACGAATATCACATTCTTGCAATTTCATCAGCTTGATATGAACACCTCTAGTAGTTGTTTGATATTTGTAGATCGTGACTTTTATGGAGCCGTAGATTTTTCCTTTCATATGTCAATCTAACAATGTAAATGTATATACATAACAAACAGAGACGGTGATAGGAATCAAGAACTGATAACAATTCAATATTTGTTTTTATTCTTATACTTTTGTAACGGTTGAAATGAAGCCTAAAACTGTAATGTTTCAATTCGTATAAGAAACATCTAGCAATACAGGTCGGGCGGTAAAAGGAAGTACTAGTACTCACGTATCTATCTATCTGTCTGTCTGTCTGTCTGTCTGTCTGTCTGTCTGTCTGTCTGTCTGTCTGTCTGTCTGTCTGTCTGTCTGTCTGTCTGTCTGTCTGTCTGTCTGTCTGTCTGTCTGTCTGTCTGTCTGTCTGTCTGTCTGTCTGTCTGTCTGTCTGTCTGTCTCTCTCTCTCTCTCTCTCTCTCTCTCTCTCTCTCTCTCTCTCTCTCTCTCTCTCTCTCTCTCTCCAACACATTGAATTCAAAATTGGGTTATTACTTTGTCAATTTGAAGATCTTAATATGCAATAAACATGATATATGTAGTAACATTATACTAGAAATCCTGTGGGACAATACCAACGCATTCAATCCACGTCAGAGTGCATAGGATAAATGTTGTTGTAATCTAGCGAGGTGTGACGCCTTAATGGGTATATGTGTACGTATGATCATTCCATTCTTATGGTCACTATATCCCGAGGGATACATATGCAAATGAGCAGGATGGACACTGGTACAGTAACTTGACAAAGAATGTTATGTTATGATCCTTGTTAATGCTCTAGGTAAGGATTTTAGTCCTATAAATCAATTATTTCATACATCGGTGATCACGACGTCTCGTTTTGAATCCAGTCTGTTAAATCAGAAAGTCATGCTTGATTTGAAAGAGAGTATTTGTATTAGCTAACAAATAAATAAATATTTTCTGATTAGTAATAATTGAATCTATACGCTTGAACATAGATTAATTTACAAATAGGACCCCTGTTTTGTATGGGGATAACTTTTTGCTGTATAATAACATATCCCTGTCATGTTTATCACCACTTGGCGTTGGTGGAATTCAAACCTGGTATTTAGGACTAAAAGGTTAACGATCGCGTATACGAAAATGTCGATGAAACCACTATTATGCATTTAAGTGTCCTAACAATGTCAAATTACAATTTCAATACATTTAATATTGAATTAGTATAGTTAACGACTGCTTAGGCTAAATAAAAGAAAGTTGTTTGGTTCCGGTTATCCTACCCCATCTACTTTTTCACGCCGACCCTAAACTTTTTTTTTACGTATTCGAGAAAAATAATAATAAAATCGCGAAAATTGTGAAGTCTCGCAAGAAATAGTGGGTACGGAAACTGACATCAACTTAAAAAGACAAACAATATAAAACTATTCTTCCAATCTGTAATGGCTGTACATCTGATAGGAAGAAATAAACAACACAGAGACCATTTGGAAAAGAATGGAAAACATGAACTCCACACTTACACATGAAAAAAATATAATATAATTAAAAAAATCTACCTACCCCACCTATTTTAAAATTTTATGTAATCGGAACCACACAATTTGTTTACGCCTTATATATAAGTATTTTTCCTGAAGTCAAATAGTTTTCAAAGTCTGTGTGTGGCACGCGTTTTTAGTGGTTAATAATTCTATCCAATTGACATATCGTTTATGATATTCCAGGTACCAAACACCACATCGCTTTCAATATAATCATAGATCCAACACGAGTAGGGTCCGTGATATACATTACATGTTACTGCCCAAATATAGGCTTGTGCGTATTTGGCTCAGAGATTGTCATTAGGGGTTTCTTAGATTCTTAGAAATATATTGGGATAATATCTAATTGTGCAATTTCAAATATTTGATTTGGAAGGAAAGATGCGGACGATATCCTACAATTGTTTGAATAGGGTGGCCAGTATATTTAGAATGGCTTTCAAGAAAGACGAAAGAATTTCCAAAAGTTAACTTGTGGCTGTTATGTTTCCATGAACTCCAATGTAGAGTATACACTATATTTGAAAATAACGGGAGGTAACCCTAACCCTGCACGGTAGGTAATGTATTTGTCCACATCTGTACATTGTATATATACTCGACGCAGATTCCAGTTCACATCAGGAAGTATAGTTGTTTTTGACCAATGAAGTCAGCATTTTAATCGAAATCTTTTCAGTGAACAAATATTCCATCAATGACGCGGTGCGCTGTTTGCAGTGACAACAGGTAATGATAGTAAACGCACAGATACCTAAACTTTGCACTGATGTGTCAGAACATTAAGTATCACCAACACAACAATCCGAGATCTCTGTATGGAATTTCCTGGAGAAACAATTTCAACTAGCGGTACAGATTGTCCTCTGATAGATAGTATACAATAACATACAAAATCTTCATCCTGAAGTTTTCACATAATCCTATCAATATAACCCAGTTATGAAATTAAGCAAGTTATCGTAGTAAGTATCTTAAAACACTACTAGCTAGCTGCAACTGGACGGGTTTAACCCCCCCCCCCCCACCAAAAAAAGAAAGAAAAAAAAGTTAGATATAACGAATTACTTGTCTTATCGTACACCCTGAAAGGTATTAGTCTAGGTCCTGACTGGCACCGTATTACGTACTCAATGAACTCCATTTACTATCCCCATGGAGTACATTGAGTACGTAATACGGAGCCAGTCAGGACCTAGACTAGAACGGTATTGAATCACCCGTGGGTAAATGTATTTGTGTAGCTGTATACAGGATATGGTACGAAAAAAATCAATCAAATTGATTTTTGGGTCCGCGCCCTAAAGTCAGCGCCACTAACGCGATCACAAGTCGAACCTGTGACTGTACTCGTTATGGATAAAATCGACCTGTAATTATCATGTACAACGCCAAATTATTGATATTTTAACAACTTTCAGTGAATATATTGTTAGTTGTCTAATAAATGATAGAAGACTCTTGTTACAGCTAGTGCAGGTTTTACCCTTTACTGTTCCTTTGGTCCAGAAAGCCCATTGAATGGGTAAAGTCAAGAAATAAATAAGAGTCACATGATTAAACCCAATTTCAATTTGAAGTTTCTTTCTTATTCATAATGACCAGGATCAAGCTTTCATATGGCAAATCTTGAAAAGATTGTAATAATTTGATCATCAGGGACATTGGTATCCAAGGCGTATTTTTCCTTAAAGTATGTAACTGATACAAGAAGTAGACAAGGTTGTATCAATAATTCAGAGATCTAGTGATTGATTTCTATTAGAGCAGAATCATTATGTTGTTATCTTGTAAGAACTGCGTCGCCAGTGTTGATGTCACTCGAAATCTAAGTTTACATTCATATAAATTGCAAGCATGGTTTTATTGTCAATAAGCATGACTGAAATAAATCAGCGAAGGGTTAAAATCATGGCAAATGTCATCCACAATTCTATATGCCGAAAGCCCCCCCCCCAGAAACATAGAGTCGAATTGGCAAATATTCAAAACCCAATTTAAACAGATTTCTATTACGTCATCATTCATGTGGGTATTTTCTGTCGTATATTAGTATGATTTATTTGACTTCAAAATACATACATTTGATAAAAGTCACGTACTTTCCCTGATGAATCGTATCAGACACAGCGATCGAGTAATTTATAGTAATATTCTAATATGATCTTCAATCAATATGTCGGTGAAAATATCAAACTCCTGTCTAATGACTGTACGCCTCTTTCGTTTTCAGACGCACTCAAACTATTAACCTTTTCGCGGCTTTCTTCGATAGATGGCGCAATATTAAATAAAAGAGTGAGAAAATTTTGCAAAGAGGAATCAACTGATGTAGAAAATTCCTGGAAGGAATCCAGGAATTGAATCACAGAAATATGACAAGGCCGTCATTGCCCTTGCTAATCTTTCTTACTTGAGAACCATATTCGGTAAACTAAATAAAATTGCCTATCCAGGGGATAAATGTGAAAAAGCGACTTTGAGATTATGTTATCTAGTCTGAAGTGAATGACACAAAAAAAATTAGAGTTTTTATTCATGATCGGATGCATGATAGATACAAAATACCTCCATAATTGTAAGAAATTTTAGTCAGGTTTAATGTCTTGCATTTCATTATACATTATCTGGCTTACTATAAATTAGAGATAGACACACATTGCTATAAGTATTTCTACCACAATGTTATACAGACGTCACTTATGTTCAGCAACCATGTCCTAGAATCCTGTAACCCTACAAAACTGATCTAGACAAGGTGACTTTGGTTAGGTTTTTTATCATATTATATTATCATTATTATATTGCTTTGAAAATTAAAGTGCATTTGACGACACTTTCTATAGGAAGATACAACGTACTTGTCCTTTTCCACTTATGATGGCTTTAGCTTTTTCAAACGGAAATCTTCCAATGCCGGAGTAATTGAGTTTTAGGTAGCACAGATGGTTGCTGATAATTAGTATTTGTTGTATGTTGTTTATGAGGATTTTCGCCACCTGAAAAGTTTCACAACTTAGATATATTATATTTCTATTTTTATAAAAGAAATTGACGTATTGCATGCATACACACATACATGTTCACACACACACACACACACACACACACACACACACATACACACATACACGTGAGTGCGTGCGTGCGTACTTTCATACATACATACATACATACATACATACATGTACATACATACATACATACATACATACATACATGCATATTTATTTATTTATTTATTAAGCCGTGTACGCAAGAAGTGACATTGGCAAGAAAATAAATAAATACATACATACATACATACATACATACATACATACAGACAGACAGACAGACAGACAGACAGACAGACAGACAGACAGACAGACAGACAGACAGATAGATAGACAGACAGACAGACATACTGGCGTCATTGTTGAACTTCATTTTCGCACTTCTAACCAAATTTCGAAAACTGTCACGCCTCCAGTGATAATAGCATTGTATTTACTACTGAGATGTTGATAAGATGACAAAAAAATGTACTCCGGTTTATTGTAGTATTTTGATGTGTTTACCATCATCACAGCAACATGTTAATAAGGTTGGAACTGCATACCATTATGTTTTTACAATATATACAGTTTTCATCATGGTTTACATCATATATGAACGTGCGATGTGAACATTCGTTTAATGGGGGAGGGGGGGGGGCTGTCCTAAAAGAACGATGTTCGTTTATTGAGCTTGTGCGACAGTGTACGATAGTACCTTTAGGTCACTCATATTTTCCTTGGCTGGACGAAGAAAAATAATGGGGAGTAACTTCTGATTATTGAGATATTTCTACCCGCTATTGTAATACTATTTCAAATTTCATTAATTTAGATATATTGTAATCGTTATCATCAGTTAAATGTATAATCATCATATCAAGTATTAGCAGATACAACTTCTCATATATCTATATATCTTTGTATAAAATATTTGCCTGCAGGTTCCTGTATTAGTAGGTATCCCTTTAAGGTCAAACATATGATTGTCTTTTGTAAAAGTTATGATTTACAAATTAGAATTGAATTTATAGTTTACATAATTTATAGTTATATATCATATCTTTCAACGAGAATTTTAACCTGAGATACATTTATCGGCGATTTATGGTAGTTATTTATTCAGTATTCGTCTAATTCTGATATGCATTGACATGTATTGCCAGCTTAATAGCATAACTGTCTGTCTGTCTGTCTGTCTGTCTGTCTGTCTGTCTGTCTGTCTGTCTGTCTGGTCAATGCTGTGTGGTTATCAAACTACAAAGTGGTATAATAAGTTAGTATCATATTCAGCGAGAAAGATGTTCTTTCTGTACGAAAAAGGTTATGGTTTCCTGAAGTATTCAAACAATATTGATCTCCCATGGTGTGCAGATTGTTATTCATATTAATTCAAGGCGATTACCTTAGAATCCTTGTCAGCCCGGAAATAGAAAAATACCTAACGACAATGTCTAATTAGCCTGGAATCCATGATGATTGGGATTTTAAAACAAAATTTAAAATCCCAATCCACAGGGTATTGTGCAACTGGTTAGGTACGTGTCGATTGTCATGCTAGCGAAGCTATTGAGATGTATGTTTTAAGTGATTGTCTCGCACTAGTGAACACTATAAAATGAACCTAATTATATATATATATATATATATATATATATATATATATATATATATATATATATATATATATATATATATATATATATATATATATATATAATCAAAGTAGGTTGGTTGGAACTTGAGGTGCTTGGTTGTAACTCCGAGTTTCACGCTCAATGCGTTCATCAGACAACTGTCAGCTACTCGTTGTGTTACTGTATTTATATGTGTAAGGTGTGAAAGAATTTATTGACAGTTAATTGTGTATTGTTTCTATGCATATACAAGGGGTCCTCAGATTTGTCAGGTGATGTTACTTTTGAAGTTCGTTATGTAGAACTTGTTTTCGTGTCGGCACTTTGAGATGAGTTCAGATTTTTTGTTGAGAAGTGTTTGTTTGTCGGCGTTGAGGATGCAGAGTTTTTCAGTTAGGCAGAGGTCGCATCGTTTGGTTTCGTTACTGTATGGGCGTGCTCTCTGTGATATAGACCAGTCTACTTTGAACGTTTTTTTATTTCTTTTCAGCTGCCAGATGTATTTCGAAAGTTCAGTGCTATTTGCGTATTTTTCGTGTCTGAAGGTTAGGTTGTGGTTATTGTATCTTTGTTTGAAGGCATGTTCAGTCAGGCCGATGTACAGTTTGGGGGGTTGGTTGCATTCCTCTCTTTTTACTTCTGCGTTGTAGATTATACTGGTGGTCAGGCAGCTTTCCTGTAGGGGGCATGTACTTTTGTTTCGGCAGTTGCAGGATTTCTCTTTGGTCGTTGTATTGTTGTTCGCGATTTTGTTGTTATGTGTTTTGATGATGTTGGCGACGTTTGGCATGCAGCTGTAACTGACTTTCATTGTGTTTTGGTTGAAGATCTTGTGTAGGGTTGATTTCTTTGGGAAATGTTTCCTGATGAGTTTTAGAAATATTCCCCCAATGCTTGTTCTGACGTGGATATATATACAACACCTCGGGAAGAAAAGCTGATCAAATTAGGAAACACATGAATAAAACATTTCAGGAACTCGGCCTTAAAATCACCGCCCAAACCAATCAGAAAATAACGAATTTCCTGGACATCACACTCGACTTAAACACTGGAAAACACTACCCCTACCGAAAACCAAACGATCGACCAGTATATATCCACAAGCAATCCAACCACCCACCAAACATCACCAAGAACCTACCCGCATCGATAAGCAGACGTTTAACCACCATCTCGTATGATGCTGAAATCTTCAAACAGTCAGCACCATTGTACTACAACGCACTGAAGGACAGCGGTTACACAGAGAAAATATCCTACACTAACAACCCACAAGCAACTAGAAAAAGAACCCGCCAGCGTAACATCATCTGGTTCAACCCACCATTCAGCTCTAACGTCAGAACAAGCATTGGGGGAATATTTCTAAAACTCATCAGGAAACATTTCCCAAAGAAATCAACCCTACACAAGATCTTCAACCAAAACACAATGAAAGTCAGTTACAGCTGCATGCCAAACGTCGCCAACATCATCAAAACACATAACAACAAAATCGCGAACAACAATACAACGACCAAAGAGAAATCCTGCAACTGCCGAAACAAAAGTACATGCCCCCTACAGGAAAGCTGCCTGACCACCAGTATAATCTACAACGCAGAAGTAAAAAGAGAGGAATGCAACCAACCCCCCAAACTGTACATCGGCCTGACTGAACATGCCTTCAAACAAAGATACAATAACCACAACCTAACCTTCAGACACGAAAAATACGCAAATAGCACTGAACTTTCGAAATACATCTGGCAGCTGAAAAGAAATAAAAAAACGTTCAAAGTAGACTGGTCTATATCACAGAGAGCACGCCCATACAGTAACGAAACCAAACGATGCGACCTCTGCCTAACTGAAAAAACTCTGCATCCTCAACGCCGACAAACAAACACTTCTCAACAAAAAATCTGAACTCATCTCAAAGTGCCGACACGAAAACAAGTTCTACATAACGAACTTCAAAAGTAACATCACCTGACAAATCTGAGGACCCCTTGTATATGCATAGAAACAATACACAATTAACTGTCAATAAATTCTTTCACACCTTACACATATAAATACAGTAACACAACGAGTAGCTGACAGTTGTCTGATGAACGCATTGAGCGTGAAACTCGGAGTTACAACCAAGCACCTCAAGTTCCAACCAACCTACTTTGATTATTCCCGCCCTGCTTACCCAAGCATCGAGCACTCTATTCTACGAGTTTGATACTATTTACTATATATATATATATATATATATATATATATATATATATATATATATATATATATATATATATATATATATATATATATATATATATATATATATAACATTGATGGTCAAAACGGATATAGTGTGAATATAGAATTGATGTGACATTTCAATAAACACATCAAAATCCTACTTAAATTTTGAATGAACAGTCATAGTCAGATGCCCTGAATCAGATACAGCAGAAAAAAGTAAGCTGTACAGAAAAACTGTTGCTTGTGTCTGTCCCTTGTAGAGGGTGATGTATACATTGTAAATACAATTGTAGTGTGTGTGTGTGTGTGTGTGTGTGTGTGTGTGTGTGTGTGTGTGTGTGTGTGTGTGTGTGTGTGTGTGTGTGTCTTACAGGGGGTGATTCATTGCTTATGTCTGTCTCTTGCAGAGGGTGATTTATATACATTGTAATCTGCACGGTAAAGTCCTCAGTGGTGTAGAGTAATAGTATGGCACATGATTTTGACTGTCAAAATTTTGACAGGGGCGTGCGCTGTCTTTCATGTTATATAAACCACCCTTTACATAATAGAGACACATGCAACAA
Source organism: Glandiceps talaboti (assembly GCF_964340395.1). Taxonomy (NCBI): domain Eukaryota; kingdom Metazoa; phylum Hemichordata; class Enteropneusta; family Spengelidae; genus Glandiceps; species Glandiceps talaboti. The sequence goes on from NC_135568.1 coordinate 2,642,595, forward strand.
TTGTATTACGATGTATATGAATCACCATTTGCAAGAGACAGGCACAAGAAGCGATTCTATCCGTTATGACTACATAACTTACTTTCTTCTACTGTAATCCACTGCAAAAATGACCTCGGAGCGGCGCTATTGTATCTTAAATTGAATTTTTTTAGACTTTCGACGATACAGGTAAAAGCTTTTAAGGAGCCTCCAGTAACTACGAGTGAGGGGAGCCGGGGGAAAATCACGCCCGGTCTGTCACTTAAAATGTTACCCTCCCCTAGTCTGCTTTGATAAAAAGTTACCCTCCCCCTGTTCAAATATTTTAATATAAATCTTTTTAAAACCGGTGTAGTTGTTAGAGCTCAAGATAAGTAGTTTATAGGAGGAACTGAAAAGCAAAAACTCCATAAAGACTAGATTGGTGCCAAACGCTAGGTCAGTTCTACAACATTATCCCCAATATCTTGCAACACGGTTTCCGCTTTACTTCTGTGAAACCCACTCTTCCCTTCACACCACAACCTATAGTTACTTCACTACATTTCACCGATACGATATATTACTTTATAATGGTGGCAGTCGTGGGATGTGATAGCAGTAGGATCTGGAACCAGTGGCAGCGATAGAATCACAAAATAATGGTAAGTTAGATAGAAAATGAGTCAAAGTAAGGTATGACCCACCCCTAATTTCCATTTTCTAAAATATTACCCTCCCCGATGACAGATTTGTAAAAGTGACCCCAATTCCCCAGACCCCTTGTAACTACCGGCCATAGAACTCTCAATTGTATTCTATACAGATGTGTTGTGCAATTTCTCTAGTTTGTCAATTTCTGTATATGTATGGTATACTTTGACAAATTCATTCTTTCTATAGCAAAAAAACAAACAAACAAAAAACCCCAAAAAACTGAAGGGTCCCTTATAATGAAAAAAGAAAGATAGGTAAACTAGAATACATTTTATTTTCAGGGAAGTTTGGTCCCTTGCGCGTTTGTTTTTTTGTTTTCGTGACCCTAGGCATTACCGATGACTGTAGTTAATATAATAATGTTTTTAATACTAGTGGAAATGACCCATATTTTTTTATCATTTGTATCCGATGTTTTTAAATTTGTTATCGATTCATGTTTCTAATCAATGCGTCCTATTTTACGTGTTACATGCCCATTTTAATTTCAATCATTTTAGCGATACTCAAAACGTCTTAGTAATGAAAGGAAACCAATTTTATCACAATATATCTAGCTATTATTTGTGACGGGAGTAGGCATATGGTAATATTTACCGAAGGCTATAGCATATGTTTACATCCTATTGTGGCATAGTAATCATATTCTATAGTTGTGACCTTCTAATGCAAATAGTCATGGTGATGAAGTTAACCTCGAAATGCTAATAGATTTAATGAAGAAACGAGGCGCGAAAAGGTAAAGGTTTATGAAACAGTTGTTCACAATTGATTAGTTTAGGAAGGTAAATTTTGATGAAATTTGATGTTAATAGGTCTGTATCTGTATCTGTATCTGTATCTGTATCTGTATCTGTATCTGTATCTGTATCTGTATCTGTATCATTACGGTGTATATGTCGTGGGTAAGGTAATGCTAAGCACTGAATGGAATCACTATGACATAAACCTACAAAACCTCTAAGGGCTAGGTCATATTGATAGGTGTGAGTGGGACTGAAATGTTTTTCGCTGAACGTTTTTCTCAAATCTACCCTATTATACGTAATGGCACAAGTCAAAGTGCCCCCCCCCACCTTTGAATTAAGACATTATGCAGTTTACATTCTGATTCGCTTTTGTGTAAAATATAACAAAGCAAGACTAGTCTCGCACCAGTTTGACCGTCACTTCAAAATGACCCCACAAAACGTCACGGGTGACACCCAACAGTTTAATATGAACGGCCCCTAACTTTTGACAAACATTGTTTTCATCTTGCACTGTACTTCGCCAACTCGATAAATAATCAACATCACCATGTTCCAAAGGACACAAGCAGTATACAGGCCCACTAAGTGTGGGCTTAAAAGGACTATTTAACTTAAAAGGACTATTTAACTTGGTGAATTTATAAAACAGTTTGATTGACAATGCTTTAGCTACTGAGACCCAGACTTCGATTAAGTCTCATTATCTCAGTTTGCTTTTATGCTTACTAATAGTGTCTACGTCATTTCAAGGGTGTATGAAACCCGTCATAAGTCTCTTTTGACAGTAGTCATCTACCTTGTACAAACCTGCTGACATAATTTATTCATAGTTTCATTATTCTTAATGGATATCATGAAGGTTGTTGGTAAGACATCTGCCCCAAAGGCACCATATTCAATTTCGGTCCTCATACTTCAAATTCACCCTTAGAGGCTTGCCATGATACTCTGTAACATGACCTTCTGTGTTACTAAGAAAAAAAACCTTAATCATCACTACATTAAAATTGATGAAGCTAGATATACCTTATGATTAGTTTTTGATATGTTCATATTAGTAATGATTGTTCTGATTAAGTTGACTGGTGAATCAGCCATATATCACTGAGTTTATATCTGTCATAAATTCTGTATATATGCAGCATACTGGTCGTTTTACGATGATGCGACATGAAGTAACATTACAATTTCATCAAAAGAAATACACATATACAGACTTACATGCTGTCAGGCATATATATATATATATATATATATATATATATATATATATATATATATATATATATATATATATATATATATATATATATATATATATATATATATATATATCTGTGTGTGTGTGAAATGTCTAAGCTGGAGTAAACAGTGCTCAATACATATATGTAGAGCGGTGTAAATAACGCATGTATGTATGTATGTATATATGTATGTATGTATGTATGTATGTATGTATGTATGTATGTATGTATGTATGTATGCATGTATGCATGTATGCATGTATGTATGTATGTATGTATGTATGTATGTATGTATGTATGTATGTATGTATGTATTTAGTGTGTAACATTTATTCATTCTCTATGCAAAACCGCATGCACACATACAGACACACGCACAGGAAGTGATATAACCTTGACTTGTATGACATACAATTTCTACTCAATTTTCACGACCCATACATGTCTATATATTCGTGTTTTCAATCATCTCAATTGGAATGATGTTAATTTTGATTATCGTCATGTTAGGAGATGTCAGTGGAATGTCAAAAGAAGAAAATTGTATTAAAAACTTGTTACGTAGAATGCAATAACCATCTTTATATATAGAAAGACTTCTGTATTCTAAAATCTTTAAATTAGTGAAAAATCCCAGTCTGGATTAGCACAATAAAAGTTCGTAGACATCTAGGGTAAATGGCCGTAATAATTGAAGAACTCTAGATATAGCAAGGGGCATGTACAACATGTCAATTTACAATGAATCGATGAACCGAAGTAAAGAATCAGACTTTAAGCGGATTGCTTAGTGGAAACGGTCAAAATTGAAAATGCGCATCTTGAGCGCTTAAATAAGGTTATGCTTGCACGCAATTCAGTGATATGTTAGACAGGCTGGCACTCATGTCAGTAGTTGTATCATGATATGTAAAAGTACCGAAGTTTTGTTGATCGTGTTGAAGTGTTACTGCATCTTTGTACGGTCTGTAGTCGATATAATATCATGGAATCACAATTTTTGATTTATCACGATGTTTCAAATGTTGGCAATGGTTGCTTATACATTGCATTATTACTTTGTAATTAGAAACACTATGGCTTATAAAGAAAAGAAATTTGTGCAGTAGGAGTATGACGCACATGGGATATATTTAATCATCACTCCGGGGTTCTGATGTTTTTTGAGCGTTAACATGACTTTCTTCCTACTGCAAAAGATTGCCTACAGTTCCCATGGTCTAACAAATAACCTACTGTAACACTGACATATAAGATACCTTGATCCTCAGATCTTTTGTTTAGCATAATGAGACCTGAAGGCGGTCGTCCACGGTCATGTCATTTTGAAATATAAAGTTCTTAACGTTGAACTAACAAAATGAAAAGTAACTCTCCAGGTATGAACTATGGTATATATACTTACAAATATACATTCATTAGTAATAAATATTATATTAAATTACCATAATTCTCGTAGCCATTGATCTATAAAAGCCAATCCTATGATCCTTGTACGGTGGCCGGCAAATAAGAAGGACGAGACGTCTTTGTACCGACAAATCCCTAATTGCATACAGTATTATATTTCTAAATTTCAGGAACGTGAACCGTCAAACTACTCTTGTTAAATAAGAGACCGTGTATGAAAAAAACAGGTCTGATATATATATTTGCCATAAGCTTTGAACTTTTCGGCAATAGATTTCCACAAACTGCTATCCCTTACATGAGATTCCTCTGACAATTATTTAAAGGAAACAAGAGATATAAAGTAATGGTACATGTTGTAAACCTACGAGTGTCATTGAAGTCAGTACAGGGTTAGATTTGGCAAGCTTCCCTTCTCATACATCATCCGCATTCACTCTCCCATTTGTACCTTTTTTCGAGCGAGCGAATGTTAGCTAGCTAGTGGTTTGTTTACTTTTTCGACACGTTCAACGGTGATAGCTTTTCCAATGACAAGACGCATGTTATTTATAATACGGCTACGCTCTTTTTCTGGATCAGATTTTACAAACGATTGAAATTTAGTAAACAATGGAAATTGCTCACATGCAAATCATAAAGTGGTTAGGTAATGTATTTTCGGCTTTCAGAGTTTTCCATAACCATAATAATGTCACTTTTAAGCTATAGCTTTCAATTACCGTACTCAGAGCTCTTTCCATGAGGCTAAAGTAAAGAGAAACAAAGACTTGGGTGATCTTGTCCTAGCTACTTTGGTTTACGTAAAATGTCATTTTCACCACAGCGACTGTACATATAATAGTTCGACTTCTCTAAAAGTGATGATTAGCAACATAGGTTGAGCGATGGTGCATATGTTGTGTTCTTGACCTATGTATATTATCGTCGTCACACGCTCTACCTTTAAATGTATGGAACCTACCAAACAATATCATGGAAAGAAAAGTAGGTGAATGACTTATCGAACTTTAACGACTGAAACTATCCCTTCAGTTGCAAATAATGCTACTACTCTACCATATCAGTTTAATAGTGACGTCACGGTCTGAATATTAGTATTCGAGAAAGGTGAGACTCCAATGAGATGTAATAAAGAATCGCGCAACATTGCTACTGTTAATGGACCACGCAACATTTCATCCCCAGGCAAATGTATTTGCACAATAGTATGATAAGAATTGCCAGTTTGTCCTTTAGTGGCAGGCTTTTAACGATTTCATAAATATAGTATGTATGGATCTAAAATGGAAACCTTCTACTGGATGATATAACCAGATATAAACTTAATGCCTCTCGTAAGATTTAAATAAATTGGTTTCTGATTAGATTAGGAATACTCACAAGTAAAAATTTAAATCTAACTTACTATGATAATAAACTCATTTTTATTCCAGTAATACTCACATCTGTGTATACATCAAGTATTGTTTGACTCTATTTAGTGTCCTTCAATCAAAGTATACTTGCGCTGGATCTCATTTTTTTTCTATAGTGATCATATGAAAGATTTAGAAATAAAAGTATTTCTTAAACTTTGGGTTCTGGAGAGTCATTTAATCATTTCACATCACATACATTTCATTTGATTGTCAAGAAACATCAAATTAAATGTTTTGTTTTTGTATTACATAATGCTATCAGTGGTACACCGCTGTATTACATTATGCTATCAGTGGTACGCCACTGTATTACATAATGCTATCAGTGGTACACCGCTGTATTACATTATGCTATCAGTGGTACGCCACTGTATTACATAATGCTAGCAGTGGTACACCACTGTATTACATTATGCTATCAGTGATACACCACTGTATTACATAATGCTAGCAGTGGTACATCGTTGTATTACATAATGCTAGCAGTGGTACACCGTTGTATTACATAATGCCATCAGTGGTACGCCACTGTATTACATTATGCTATCAGTGGTACGCCACTGTATTACATTATACTAGCAGTGGTACGCCACTGTATTACATAATGCTAGCAGTGGTACACCACTGTATTACATTATGCTATCAGTGGTACGCCACTGTATTACATTATACTAGCAGTGGTACACCGTTGTATTACATTATGCTATCAGTGGTACACCGTTGTATTACATTATGCTATCAGTGGTACGCCACTGTATTACATTATGCTATCAGTGGTACGCCACTGTATTACATTATACTAGCAATGGTACGCCACTGTATTACATAATGCTAGCAGTGGTACACCACTGTATTACATTATGCTATCAGTGGTACGCCACTGTATTACATTATACTAGCAGTGGTACACCACTGTATTACATTATGCTATCAGTGATACACCACTGTATTACATAATGCTAGCAGTGGTACACCGTTGTATTACATTATGCTATCAGTGATACACCACTGTATTACATAATGCTAGCAGTGGTACACCGTTGTATTACATTATGCTATCAGTGATACACCACTGTATTACATAATGCTAGCAGTGGTACACCGTTGTATTACATAATGCTAGCAGTGGTACACCGTTGTATTACATAATGCTAGCAGTGGTACATCGTTGTATTACATTATGCTAGCAGTGGTACATCACTGTATTACATTATGCTATCAGTGGTACGCCACTGTATTACATTATGCTATCAGTGGTACACCGTTGTATTACATTATGCTATCAGTGGTACACCGTTGTATTACATTATGCTATCAGTGGTACATCACTGTATTACATTATGCTAGCAGTGGTACACCACTGTATTACATTATGCTAGCAGTGTTACACCGTTGTATTACATTATGCTATCAGTGTTACACCGTTGTATTACATTATGCTATCAGTGGTACATCGTTGTATTACATTATGCTAGCAGTGGTACACCACTGTATTACATTATGCTATCAGTGGTACATCACTGTATTACATTATGCTATCAGTGATACATCGTTGTATTACATTATGCTATCAGTGTTACACCGTTGTATTACATTATGCTATCAGTGGTACATCGTTGTATTACATTATGCTAGCAGTGGTACACCGCTGTATTACATTATGCTAGCAGTGGTACACCGTTGTATTACATTATGCTAGCAGTGATACATCGCTGTATTACATTATGCTAGCAGTGGTACACCGTTGTATTACATTATGCTAGCAGTGATACATCGCTGTATTACATTATGCTATCAGTGGTACACCGCTGTATTACATAATGCTAGCAGTGGTACATCGTTGTATTACATTATGCTATCAGTGGTACATCGTTGTATTACATTATGCTATCAGTGTTACACCGTTGTATTACATTATGCTAGCAGTGATACATCGCTGTATTACATTATGCTATCAGTGGTACATCGTTGTATTACATTATGCTATCAGTGGTACATCGTTGTATTACATTATGCTAGCAGTGGTACACCGCTGTATTACATTATGCTAGCAGTGGTACACCGTTGTATTACATTATGCTAGCAGTGATACATCGCTGTATTACATTATGCTATCAGTGGTACACCGCTGTATTACATAATGCTAGCAGTGGTACACCGTTGTATTACATAATGCTAGCAGTGGTACGCCACTGTATTACATTATGCTATCAGTGGTACACCGTTGTATTACATTATGCTATCAGTGTTACACCGTTGTATTACATAATGCTAGCAGTGGTACACCGCTGTATTACATTATGCTATCAGTGGTACACCGCTGTATTACATTATGCTAGCAGTGGTACACCGCTGTATTACATTATGCTAGCAGTGATACACCGTTGTATTACATTATGCTAGCAGTGATACATCGCTGTATTACATTATGCTAGCAGTGGTACACCACTGTATTACATTATGCTAGCAGTGGTACATCGTTGTATTACATTATGCTAGCAGTGATACATCGCTGTATTACATTATGCTATCAGTGGTACACCGCTGTATTACATAATGCTAGCAGTGGTACACCGTTGTATTACATTATGCTAGCAGAACAACTGCCTACTCGAAAGTAATCAATATTGTTGCAGCGTGATCGAAAGTATATTTATGAAAAGTTTACATTGATTAAGAAAGTGATATTCACGTAAATTGTTAAATTCATATTTATTAGTCTCATTAGAACTATTATCAAGCAACCAAATGAGTTTAATTGTTCCGCGAAGTTGGCATACAGTTTCATTTCATTTAGATAAGTAGTAATTAACATACAACATACAATCGTTCAACATTTGCAAAAGGTATGCTTTGAGACAAATTCCATAATGATCACGCAGTTTGTAACGCAAAGAACAGGCTCATGCACGATTCATTTGATTGAGGTATAGATTTACAGATGGTATAGACAGAATTTTTTGTAAATTATGCTAATTAACCTAATTAGTATGCATAAAAATAGAGTACATGCAGTACTTTTGATGCTATCAGCGCAAACTTATTCAGATACACAATTACAATTGTTAATAACTGACGATTAAGAACGCTAATTTGTATGGACCATTTTCCATTGAAAAGCGTACATACACACAATCACACACACACACACACACACACACACACATATATATATATGGTTTTCATGTGATCAAGTGACATGCTCGGAGCAATATTTATGTAAATTCGGCAAAACAATGCACAGGAATCTACAAGGTAATTAATTTAAATTAGCAAAATTACGTTACATGATTTAATTAGCATCCAGGAATATCAAACCACACTTTCTCACACATTGGTTGAACTAACATGCCTGTAGAATCTTTAAATATTGAGACAAAATCACCCATAATAATCAAATTCTGACTAAGAATGACAGTTTTGCTAATTAATATGCATTACTTTGTACAATATCTACATCAACATCAGTTCTGATAACTATAACACCCATTAACACACCACATTTCATTACAATCAGATGAGTTAGTTTTAGAGTTATCGTGAAAACAGACTGAGAGATAGGCAGAAAGACAGACACAGACACATATAGACAGCCAGACAGACAGACACACAGACACACACACAGACAGACAGACAGACAGACAGACAGGCAGGCATGATCACTGCATTACCTCTCCTTATGAGAGGTAAAATTGTGGCCATTCGTTGAAACGAATAAAAGCTTCACATTACAGTCGTTTGAAAGAAAAATGCTTTGACAGAAACTAATAAACTCCATTTTTGAAAGCCACTCTGCATCACCCAACAGTCTATCAGAAACTGTTTTGCCCTTGGAATACGTTCATTATGTGTTATCTTTGTATAAACGTGCTCCATGCATAATATCGATATAATGACAGGGCTTTCAAACATCAAAGTCTTGCCATGCCAATTACTTAGGGATGAATGTTTTAAAATTGAATTGGGGGGTCGACGTATCAAAGGGACATAGTCCAGAATTGTTTAGTTTACCTTGCTGATTTAGTTCCATACTAAATTTGGTGAATTTATATAGAAAAGTCGCGTCTAAAAGGTGGCGGCAAAAATTCACTTACGAAAAATATTGAAACATATAATCAGAGTGCCATTAGCTATTAGGACTTGGTATATTTTAAAGTATAGAACGATCTGTGAAGTTTTTCAACTGGAATTCAAACCCTATTATAGTTTAGTTGATGTACAAAATGTAAGGTGAATGGATACCATATTAACAAAATTACCTAATTAAATGACGTTGACGTTACCAAAATAATAAGTGTAAATGGTTCTAAAGGGTAGGAACATAAGTTTTATATAGGCCTAATAGCAGTACAGCTTTTATTTCATTGTCCTAGCTAGCAGGAACTGATTCAGCTACGTCATTGAAATATACATTCATATTTGCCAATGGGTTTATCTGCCAACCTCTCTGAAAGCGATCAGAAGAATGCCTTGTTCAATCATTGAAGGCAACGAAAGCCTATTTCGTGTACTTTTGCAAGCTACATTTATATCATTCGAGATATGGCTTTTATCCTTCGCATGTCTTCCTGAAATTAACTTTTCGTCTCTCTTTATGTTCACTCTCTCTTTAAACTCTCTTTAAAGTCACATAGAGTAGATGTTCTATTTTTACCTCCAGTAAGCCTGCCTGCCTTCCTTTCATGGTTTCTTTTTGGCCGTCTTTACTACTGTCTGCCCGTGTGTGTGTGTGTGTGTGTGTGTGTATGTGTATGTGTGTGTGTGTGTGTGTGTGTCTGTCTGTCTGTCTGTCTGTCTGTCTGTCTGTCTGTCTGTCTGTCTGTCTGTCTCAACGATATCTCAAAAACGACTTGCCTGATCGCAATGGGGTTTGGTAGACACATTTGTACAATGATTAGACATTCAGTTTATGTATGGCCTAGCCTTTATATACATTTAGGTCCAACCGTATTTTGATAAACTTTTTGAAAATCTTTGACTTACATTTACGATCAAATGTGATTGATATAGATGTATCCCTTCTGCTAGTACATTAATTTTTCTTGACAAGTAGACACTTCTTCCCTACTATTCCTATTCAGCAAAGGAAAATATGATTAACCTATGGGGCATTGTCACTGTGAGTCGACACATTCATTCCGGCTAAATGAAGAAACATATTGGAGTGCAATATAATTATACCTGTGCAAACATAACTTATTAAAATTGCACATAAGAAATAACATTGCCATGACGGAAAGCGACAAGGGTATCTACAGTTTGCTCGAACGCACACAGCTTGGCTGGCACGTGGTAAACTAAGATTTATTGGATGTTTGTGTATGTGATGTAATGCGTATAGCTAAATCGATATCAGGGTTCTATATTAAATTGTATAAAACCTGAAATGGAAATTTACGAAAAAAATTACTCTCATGGTTGTCGGGATTATTTTTCTCTTTTGAAAAGCCCTGCAGTGGCAAAGATGCAATTTTCTGGATAAATAAAACCCTTATGGAGTTGAAGCAACATATGGAAAAGTAATCACACATTGTATTGTAGGCACTCTAATTTGTTTAATACAAGAAAATTACTGTTCTGAGACTACACCATTGTCGGCAAGGCTTTGGTCTTCATGTTATATACAAGTATCCTTACACTAGAAACGTCATCTCTACTATTCTACATTTATTGTATATAGAAATACAATATGGCTAAAATGAAAACTGTGTTTATCAATATTTTATACTATTAATATGGTCAATAGTAAATACCATGCGGTTTCAAATCTTTTCAATTTTGGAATTTTGATATTATTTTTTGCAAGCAAATGTTCTAGTCACTGTGCCCCAATGAAGTATGTTGATCTTTTGTTTTCATAAATTGCCCAGAACACATTATTCCTGACACGCATCTGTATTTGTGCAAAGGCTATGATTTACCATCAGCCTAGGGGGCCATGTAGAAATTGTAAACACTGTGAGTGCGTACTATTGAATCTGTCACGTAGAATCGTGCCCTACCAGGTACCGATTTACTGGGCTGGAAAAAAATGAAATAGGGAATGCTTCACAACTTGCCCAAAGACAATATAGAATATATGCAGTGCTGCCCTTCTAACTGTTCGAACATGATGAGTAAAATAACTCCAATAAATAATCTTCCAACCTCATGAATCCCTAAATCATGATAAAAAATCACAACTGACATAGTTTTAAATTCTCGTATTTGATACCATGTTTACTATTATGTAACCATAGCAAAAGTCTTCAACCAATCCATACATTTAAAATACATGATCGTCTACAGGCACGCACGCCAATAACACAAGCTATGTCTTTCATAAATATAAGTGCCTGTTTTCGTAGGGAAATGACAAGAGTAGGTTTTACACAGTATGCAGTTTTTTGAAGCATTTATCACGAAAATAAAAACTGTATTATCAAATGGTGTATATCGGGAAGGCGTGTGGTTATTTGATAGAACTGGCCTAATGTATAAATCAATTCAATGGCATGATGCATGAAATGCTGAGAGCAATTTGCACCGATATGAAAATACCTGTAGGGGTAGAAACAGTATTTTGAGCCATGCAGCGATATACTGCAAGGCCATATAGCTTTGCCTATATACGTCCAGTTTTCCGTATAAATTGAAAAAAAAAGGTAGGTGACACCCTGGCTAGATAGGTTTATTAAGTATGAATCTATCAGATGGAAAAGAAACATTGTTAATGTAATATTATAGTGCTAGTAAGTGAGGATTTACTGAAGTCCACGTGAGTCATGTCGTTTTGTTTGGAGTGAGATGGATCTACTACATTGTACGTGATTTCATTTTGTCAGATAGTGGTAAGAGTGGGCTGAATGCAAATGAGGGGATAGCCAGTGTTGAGAACTAAATATCGAACAGGGCACATATTGGAATGACAAACACATATACGAGTAAAAGGTAACTGTACGTATGGTACCTTTTGGTTAATTGCAAATTGAACCCTTGTCTTGCGTTTGATTTAGTTATGTGTTTTGGTATATTAATTGTTTTGGATTTAATAGTGATAAAGACTTATAAGTCACCAAACATTATGCAAATTTGGAATATTATTTGTATCATTTTGAAGTTGTAAACATTGGAAACTTGGATAAATAGAGGCAAGTACACATCAGTAAAAGGCAATTTAGTTAAAAAGGAAAACGTATTCGAAATCTAAAGAAAGTGGAAACAAATGAAGGACACCACGGGATAACCATGGGTTATATAATGAGTTTGTCATCCTGTCAAATAAGCTACAACGTCTATTTTAATGTGTAATATACGAGTACAATTGAGCACAACAAAACAACAACACAACACAACACAACACAACACAACACAATAAACACAATACATAACAACACAACACATTGCACCACAACACATCACGATACAATCAATACAATGTATTTAATGTAATGTAATGTAATGTAATGTAATGTAATGTAATGTAATGTAATGTAATGTAATGTAATACACTTTACAGCTACATATGGAGAAATTACTGCATACTCTTTAAAGCATACAATATACAACATAAAGACACACAACTACACAATTGATTTTCTTGAATTTACTAGTTACATGCAATATGTGTACAGTCGAAGCAATAAAGCAGAACGGTATTTATGGAAAATGATTGAAGTTATTACAATTCAAAACGTCAGGCGTATAAATCGATGCGATATACGAATGTGGAATAATGCATATGGTAACGTGATTGAAACTGGTATTAAGAACTTTGAACTATGCAATAGTGAGTAGTAAGAGAGTAAAATCTTCATCAATATTTTGAGATTTACAGTTTGCATACTTATCTTCTTTTAATCTCATGTTCTGAATCGTATAATAGCGATAGAATTCATTTTAAATTACTTCATTTAAATAAAACGCACAGATACGAATCATTCGATATTTATCGATGATCACATTTTATCAGAACACTATGGATTTCATCACGGAACACTAAGATGCATACACAAGTTATCTTCTTCCGTTTTTGTTTGATAACAGACATGTTTCGAACAAATCACTCATTTTTAGTTTCTAAACTGAATCTGACAAAAAATAATCAAAATGTGCTGGAGGTGTTGAGCAAGCCTGTTTCCCAATCAAAAGTGGAAGAAGAGAACTTGTAAAGGAATATAATATTATAAAATTACCAAAGAATGAAAATTTGATTATCACTCTTATTTCATTAAGTTTTTCAGTTTTAAAAGCTAACGAACAATACATTTTGTCACTTGTCTATAATGTAATTATACATTATCGATGTATTGAAGAATCACTGTGTCTAGTCAAATAGATAACGTCATATGTCATTTAATAAAAGACTGTGTATTCCACACCGAATAACCAGCCTAATCGAATCACGACTTCATACTGCATTTACTCTTTTGTTGTGTTGACTATTGGGGAACTAAATCATAACAATTGTGTCTCCAACAGACGCCACATAGTTGCGATAGAAAATGTTATTTCAATGACAACCTTTGCAGTAGGAGTGTTGTGAAGTAACCTATGGAATGCATCTATTAATGTGAATTTTCCGCGTTTGTATTGTCACTTCATGTCCTTTAACATTTATGCTTTCCTTGAAAACTGGAGATCATCTACAGAGTTTCTGTTCAAGTAATTAAATCTTTGACACATATGGAATTGAAATAGAGAGTTTGTTCAAATAAATGAAGATTCGAATACTAAGTGTATGTCCTTTAATGTTATGTCATTTACCTTGAAAACGAAAAAAGAAAGAATAAATAAAACCAAAACTAAAACAATAACCAGCAAATTTAAAAACACGAAAACACCCACTAAAGAAGATCGTCGACGGAGTTTCTGTTCAAGTATTTAAATGGTCAACAATTATAGAATTGAAATACAATGTCTGCCAAAAAATCAAGTCTAAATGTATCTTGACAATATAATTGTTGTTGGGTATTCATATTGATCTGGTAATAAACTACAACTTGTAGGCCTTATGCACTACTAATATCTGTACTATTATAATAAGGCTTTCATAATGCAACATATGTTAATTCAAACGACCATATTGAAGGCAGAAAATACGATTTCTAGTAAATTACACAGCATTAGTGTGTGATTTGTTTGTCTGTAACATGGAGATTATAAGATTTGAATTCTGCCACTTCCAAATGTACTAAATCATTACTAAAAAAGAGAGGGGAAATTCTGTTGCTTTTTACTACTACCAAACCTAAGTATCTATAGAATTTCAATTACGTAGCACAATGATTTGCACATCTCATGATGTTTTTTGTTACAATTTACATAAAATAAAGAACAGAGTCTGATAACGCGCAAGCAGATAAAATGATACAATTGATCTCACTCTGAACACAAATCAATATCAATGTCGGATGAAATAAGGAAGATTCACACACAAAACTGTTTAATTGTGTTCATGTTTAGTGACATAAAGTGTAACTTTTCATGGGTGTGCACGCTATCAGTGTCTGTATTCTGTTTGTGCAATCTTTATCAAAAACTCCTGTGTGAGATTTAAAAACATGGTGGCGCCGAATTGAAACTCTGTAGTCTCTCTGGTTTGGTAGTAAGTCGCATTTCAATTACTGAAAGATAAGATGCAATCATGTAGTTTTTGATCAGATTCAGGTAATCAGTTTAAGATAAATGGTTTATCCGTTTATCGATTTTTGATCTCAGCAGGTTAAAGTTCGATGACCTTCAAAGAGATTGCGATTGTTTTAAGGTAGAATCCGCCTCGGAACCATTTTCACCAGAAGTCTGGCAAAAATTTACCATATGAAAGCTTTACCTTTTTCTGTTTGAAATATCAAAAAGAAATGTTTGGGTTCACCATCTTGTTTTGAAGGAAATCATCAATCTATGCCATATAACACAGTATTCGGTGGCCATATTGGATTCTAAAGTGGCTATCTATCTATCTATATAATACCAGCTAATCTCCTTACGGATATCACAGCTGGGGGAAGGGGTGCATACAAAAACCTAGTAGTAGTGTTTATGTAGATTTGCCTTGAAAGTATCAGTGTCCTGACAGACTTTCATATCAGGGCTTAGTGAGTTCCAGTCCCTAATTGTTTTAGGAAAGAAACTGTGCTGATATGCTTGGTGTTTAAACCCAAGGTGCTTAAAACGGCCTCTTCTACCTGGTGCTAGAAGACTGGTGTCTCTAGTGATTGCTATTTCCCCATTTACAATTTGGAATAGTAATATTAATCTAGCATTTTGTCGTCTATCTGCTAATGGTTCCCATTTCAAACTCTGTAGCATGTTTGTTACACTGGATCTTCTAGAATAGTCTCGTTTAACAAAACGAGCACCTCGTCGCTGGATCTTTTCAATTCTTACAATGTCCTTTACTAAGTATGGATCCCAAATGGGGGCTGCATATTCTAAGCTAGAACGACACATCGATATGTATGCAGTTTCGCGTAACTTTGTTGGACAGTTGCGAAGGTTTCTCATGAGGAATCCAAGAGTACGACTAGCTTTAGAACAAATATGTGTGATATGGGGTGAGAATGATAAATTGTCGCTGAAAAGTACACCTAAATAATTGATAGAGTTCACAGATTTCAATAGCGTATTGCACATAGTATAAAAACGAATGGCTTTGGCTCCATGGCGCTTTATGGACAACACATAGCATTTAGATGTATTAAATTTCATGTCCCATTTTTCAGCCCAATGTTCTAGAAGGTTCAGGTCATTTTGAATGATGATATGGTCTCTCTCAGATCTTATTGGTCGATATAACAGCGCATCATCTGCAAACAGGCGAAGTTGAGATTGAATGTTTTCGGTGATGTCGTTTACATAACAAAGGAAAAGTACAGGGCCCAGTACTGTGCCCTGAGGCACACCTGATAGAACTGGAGCAGGTTTTGATGAAATACCATCTACTACGATGTGTTGAGATCTACCCTCAAGAAAACTTTTGATCCAAGCTAGGGTACTCCCGTGTATACCATAAAAATGAAGTTTGGCCAGCAGCTTACGATGATTTACTACGTCAAATGCTTTGGAAAAATCCAATACATTTATGTCAACCTGTGTGTTATTATCATAGTGTTTAGCCAAGTCAGATACTGTAAGGAGTAGTTGAGTAGTACATGAGCGACGTCGGCGAAAGCCGTGTTGCAAGTCTGTTATTATTTGATGTTTTTCCAGGTGTTTCATTAAATTTGACACAATGATATGTTCCATTAATTTAGCACACACACATGTTAATGATATAGGTCTATAATTTGACGCCAGGTGTTTGTCATCCTTTTTGTATATCGGTGATACATTTGCACTCTTCCAGTCATCTGGCAGCTGGCCATTTGACAAGGACTGGTTGAATAAACGAGTCATTGCTGGTGTAAGTTCTAAAGCAAGCTCCTTCAGGATATAGTTTGGGAGACCGTCTGGCCCAGATGCTTTTGATACATTTAGTGTAGATAGTAGTTTATACACACCACTTTCCGTAATTTGTATTTCATTTGCTATTGGATACGGACCTCCATACATTTCTGGGATGTCATCCTTACGATCTGTGGTAAAGACAGATGTGAACTGAGCATTTAAAATCTCAGCTTTATCATGGCTTTCGCTGTATAGTGTTCCATTCACTTTTAGTGGTGCTACTCCACCAGAATCTTTACGTTGGGATTTGACATATCTCCAAAAGGGTTTTCTGTTTCCTTCCTTCAAGGCATTGTGGAGGGTTGTTTCGATGTACTGGGCATGAGCTCTTTTAAGATCATGATTTACCTTTTTTCTGAGAGCTTTAAAAGCGTTCCACTGTGAGGCATTCCCTGTTTTCCTTGCACTGTTGTAGAGACGTCGTTTGCGGCGTATCTGGTGTTTTAGGTCCCTATATATCCACGGTAAGGTTCGCCGTGATGATTTGATCTTTGATGGTACATATTTCTCCAACATGAGCATGATATGATCCCTTATATTCATCCAGTTTCCATTTACTGAACGACTTTGACAAGTGGAAAGAAAGTGTTTACAAAATGTTCTAGTAGCCTCTTTCGCACAACTCCAGTTTGCTTTGCTAAAACAGTAAGTCTTTCTTGGTGGTACAGGGTTGTATTTTGGTCTGATATCAGAGTCAACAACGATAGCATCATGGTCACTTACTCCAGGTATGACAACTTGTGATTTCACTAACGATGGTTGTGTTGTAAGATGTAAATCCAAGTTTTGTTTTTCTCTGGTAGCTTCATGTTGAGTGTTCGTTAGGGAATGGTCATGGATAAGATCAAGCAATGCGGAATGAGCTTTTGCTTCTCGTGGGTTTTGCATTACTGAAGTTGTTTCCCAGTCTATAAAACTACAATTCATATCACCAGCTATTATGATATGTTTGGTACCTCTTTTATTAATATCAGATGTAATTTTACTTAAGTTCTCAAAGGGTTTTGGACCGGCGCCTGGTGGACGGTAGAATGAACATATATGCAATGAGGGTTTTTTAGGGACCGACACTTCAGCCCATATCGATTCACAGTCTGTGTCCGAGTCCTCAACTTGTGATACTACAAAGCCATCTCTAAATGCAAGGAAGACTCCACCTCCCCAGTCTGTACGGTCCTTTCGCAGGACTGTTGATGAGTACCCGGGTGGAAACACTTCAGCATTACCTACTTTACTGGAGAGTTTTGACTCACAACCTATTATCACGTCTGGTTTGACATAGTCAACCAGGTTTTGTAGCAGTGGTGATTTACTACGGAGACCATTTACATTGAGGATCAGAGAACGCCAATTGTTCCCTTTAGATGGCAATGCAGGGTCTGAATAACTTGAGGTTGTTGTGGAGAAAGTTCGTTTACTTCTACTTGTACTTCTACCTCTACCTCTACCTGAATAACTTGAGGTTGTTGTGGAGAAAGTTCGTTTACTTCTGCTTGTACATCTCTCTTTGTTATGTAGATTGGGCACAGGACTACTGGCACAGACTGGGTTAAAGACTGAGCCTGGTGAACTAAGATGTGATGTCGCCAGGTTCTCTGCTTGAGATGCATTCAGTACAGAGTAAATGTTAGATGTCTCGAGATCATAAGAGTGGAATAGGTCATGGCTATAATTATAAGTGTCACAATGATTACATATCCATACACATCTAGGGCCTTCTGTTTCATGTTGTTGAAAGTCTTCACTACACAGTTCAAGGCAACTCTTGTGGAACCAAACTGAGCATTGGTCACAGGTTAATGCTTGGGTAGACCAATCAACTTTGCCCTCACAAAATCCACACAGATAAGCTGTCGATGGACCAGGATTTGAGTGAATGTCTCCAGACAGAGCAAGTATTAAAATGGCCAGGGTTTGATTAACCCGGTGCCCTGATTTCCCGAAAGATGTTATGTGTACACATTTCTTTAAGTTTAGTAGTAAGCCAATGGACGGATTATGTTCAGTGGCATAATCATGATATTATTTTGACCTGTATTACACATTTTGTGCGGTGACCCGTGATATTTTAAAATGTTAACTGAAAATGGGGTTGAGATTTCTTGAACAAATAACAGTAAAAGTTTACGATTTATATTTCGGAGAATTTACAGAAAAAAACATTCCCCGTCTGTGGTTAAAGGCTACTAAGACCATATGTCAAAACTGTATTTTGTTGACAATATGATATATATTGGTATGTGAACATACGTTCGACAAAAGAAAGCAATTATAAAATTGTGGTCGTTAGATCCGGAGCATGTGGTCTGTTTAAATACGTACAGCACAGATCAAAAACAAGTGAATGAGTAAAGGGGGATCAAGTAGATACACAAGCCTCCACGAGACAAAGACAGTTCAAAGGTCATAGATCAAAGTTCGTCTCAAGGTGAAAAAATCACGGCTGAAAGGGAGATTTATCATCGTAGCAGATGGCGATATTGACATTAATGGGTGGCAATCATAAAACACAAAGACATAACAAGTGGTAGCATTTTATTTTTTTGGAATGGGTAGGTGTTTAAGAGTTTCACAATTTCAAAGTTTGTTATGGCGGAATTGTAAGCTTTAGAAATATATTTAATCGTATACGATGATATAAAATATTTAGTAGGGTATAATATACATGTAGCAGGTCTGTGGCATCATGTGATAATGGTCGTTAATAGTAAAAACGATTAAATATAAAATACGATTTATAACTTATAGTGATAAAATTACCTTTTCGAAATCTAGTTTTGGAAGGATTAGAACTAACCGAGGTTAGAATAATATTGTGACAACATCTCAGTCATGCACTGAATTATTAACATAGGCATGCCAATTGTATTGGCAGTGTTTAGGCAAACCGTATGTATCCAATGACTCTATCCATTTCTGCTAGCAAGTAAGAGTGATGTGTTGAAACCCCAACAGCTTGCTATATTTACTTAACGTACACTATAATGGCTCCATTCATCACATCAATTAGAATGACATTTCCTGCTTATAGTACACTGATTTTCCTTCCGATCTTAAGATTATACATGTAATACATGACATTACTGGTGATCACGTTTTATTTCTTTTCCAATAATTAAATCAAAATGCTCTCTGCATGTGACTGTAGATGTTTACATTTACACTGAGTTCGACAGCGTATTACAGCACTATCATAGCAATGGACGTTTAGCTATAACCTGTTTTATATATGACGAAGAGGAGAGTGGCACATGATCAGACGCGAACACTTGTTTTATTTTGTTCTCCGATATACATTAACGTGTGTCACAAAAGCCTGCTAATATATTCGGTAAAAGTTGTTAGGCTATTGGACTGTTTCTTTCGACTTACGATCTTTATCATTAAAAATCTATATTGTACTATTCAATAGTCTCAGACGACCACAGAAATGTTCTGTCATTTTCTGCATATGTAGTTCGTCTCATTGTGTAATGCTTTTTGTATCTCTGTAAGTCTATGGTAACATGACATTCATTTCTATTTGCCTGTTGGGTGTCAGTGCTGAAGTTACCTGGACAACATACATACATAGGTGCATGCATTTCTTTCTTTCGGATTAGTTGCCGCTGGAAAAACACGTGTACACGTAAACGATATGCATCTAAATACGTGACACATCATATATAAATACACTACTAACATGAAATACTACAGATATGTTAAATAAGGGACAGTACTGTTATCTAAAGGACACAAAGCTGTGTGTGTGTGTATGTGTATTTGTGTGCGTGTGTTTTAATGTGCGCATACGATATTCTGTAATGCAAAATATATGATAGAAGATTACATATGAATAGGTTCTCTTTAAAACTTGAATACATTTAGAATGCATTTTGTACTTTTTTCTAATTAAATTTTACCCACTTAGTAATCTTAGCCTTGTATAGACACAATTATCTGGTTTAAGACGACCAATTCCTATGTTTATTTGAATCCCAGAAACTCAAGTTTAGTCATGTTGCGGAGACAATCCAACCAGTGTGTGTAGACCCCCAGGCCTGAATTAGAATTCCAACAACACAAAGACCCCTGTCAATATCAAACTAAGCAGCGACGTTTTGCTGTCTCTGAATGATTGAAAGTCAGTAATGAAGCCTAGAAAAACTCGTTAAATCACCCTGCTTTAGTGTATGTTGATATTATCAAGTATCAACATCACAAATGAGTAACAGTTGACCGAATTTACCCTACAGAAAATCTATTAACCTCTATATCTCCGGGGACGTCGGGATTTCTCTTTTATTGTAAATGGGAAAGGTAGGAAAACGATGCAACTACTTGACTCGTAGCAGTTGTGTTCTTGATACTTATTGAAAATCGTCGAATTGTCCCATATTCGGCTGTAGTATCCGTGTACCTAATACTTCATGTGCTAAACTGCTAGAATATGTATGTATGTATGTATGTATGTATGTATGTATGTATGTATGTATGTGTGTGTGTGTGTGTGTGTGTGTGCGTGCGTGCGTGCGTGCGTGCGTGCGTATGTATGTATGTATGTATGTATGTATGTATGTATGTATGTATGTATGTATATACGTGCGTGTTTATATATATTTAATCGAGGAAATGGGGGTTTGTTTAGAGCCTCCTAATGAAGTCCTTAATTAAGTACTATGATTGAATATATTATTCTCTTCTACTAATATTGCATTGAATACTGTTCTCTCCAGAGTGACACCTTTATTAACATATATTTAGAACTTTTTACACGTATAACCATTAATCTCGCGCGGTTGTCGTTCTATTCCATAACATTCAGATATAGTCAGGTATTTAGTATACCAACTATGTCTTGCCTTATCCTTGAAAAAGAATATTTATTCGAAATGCCGGATTACATGACTGTCTCACTCATTCCTTATGCATATATATATACATATATATATACATATATATATATATATATATATATATATATATATATATATATATATATATATATATATATATATATATATATATACAATGGAAAGTTCAAGGTAGCCAGTACATGTTTTGAGAATGGGTGTCAAAGCAACACAGGTACTAGGTGACAGAAATATCGCATGGACTGTTGTAGTACAACAATAACACATGATTTGGCCAAGATATGAAAGTCACGCTGAGTTTGTATACAAGTAAACAGTCATTATCAGCATAGCTGTTAGAATACCCGTGGATGGATTCAACGGCTAGCCACATACTGTGTAGCGAAACATAAAACAATGAAGGTATCAAATTCTCCAGTGTCCTAACTTTAATGACGTGTACATGTTTTGACGACACTGTCACAAATATTCTACAAAACTTTAAATGGGACAAACTCACTCTCATACTAATAAACATAAGTCAACGGCTGCTAATCAAGGAAATAGACCTTCATTGACAAGCTAAGGCAAGACAAGACAAGACAATACTTTGTTTTTCTTCATAGGGTGTTAGTTTTACCAGCAATCTATTAAGTTCTGACGTATCACTTATCGCCAAAATACAGTAATTTGCCTCCTGACGCCGTACTTTCTGTGTGCAAAGAAATGGCCTTGTTCAGTGAACACTAGTATAATGTAATATTCCTTGCTTTGTGTTAGCTTGGAAACCATTCATGAAGGACACTTTAAACAGAAATATATACTTCAATAGGAATCTCATGCTAGTCTTGACACGTCTATATATCGCGATAACTGAATAAAGTGAGAAAAATGCAGACAGAAACGGCAGGGAATCCTTACGGGAGTCAAAGCAATCTACGCGTGGGATTCATTACAATTGTCTGCCCACTGTCTGTCTCATGTTATACAAAACTGAAATACTACACATGTGTAAACTTGTAAATATGGAATAATCAGCATATTGTGTCGTTAAAGATAAGTATGTTCTGAATTTTGTGTTGGTTTGTCTCTTCTTTGAATAATATCTACGATGAGTGTATGTAAGCCAACAGCTATCTACTGTTGATCACTTATAATGGTTTGGGTGAGTATTGTGCGGTATATAATAACATAGATAAATACACGATATTGGAGATGAAGAGTATCATATTCTATTCTACAAAAGTATTAGGGGGCTGGGTCAAGGGTAATGTCAATGACATTTAAACAGTTTATTGTTCTAGTTTAATCCATTCACGTCGGTAGCTGATCAATCAAATTGTGGTAATCATCTCAATGTACAGACACATTTCTTGCGTTCAATACTAACGGTTCGGAACGAAAATAGTTGTTGAATTTGGTATAATTGAATATGTAAGGATAGAGAGAGTCCTGCAGGGCATTAGTGTTTGGTCGTACGTTTCAATAGGAATGATTGGACGCAGACGGTAATTGATGGTATAAATAGAATCATCTTGGTAACTCGTCTCTCATTATGCTATTGTACCCTGCTCAATTTTCATGTCATTCTCGCGTTGCTAGGCGATATTCGTCCAAAAATTATTACGTGGTGATGATGATGCATCTCGTTAATGAAATATTATGTGTAAAATGGATTTCCAACAGACGTCGTAACTTCGTTAATGTTGATATTTATTTTCTATTCAAGTCGATTGTATTATCTCTTCTGTTTGTAAATATATTCAGAATAAAATGAAATGAAGGTGAACAAAAAATGATCAGGGACTGAAATTTAGGAGTTTTATGTACGTTGTATATAATTTACTGTAACAGTATATTTTAATAAAGATATAATTTTCTATAATCACATCAAAATCTGTAGCACATTTGCAGCCCACGAGGACTTTACGAATTAAAATGTTAACTCCAACCGAAATTTGAATTATTCTGAAAATCCCAAAAAGTCATAATTTTTATACAATTTTGTACCTTATTGACTTAAGGTATAAATGTTATGTATCGGTGGGAATGAAGAAAGTTTTCATGGTTTCTTGATTATTAGACTTGTATATATTTTAAATGATTACGTATGTAGTTCGTATTCATGGATGTACACACAATGTATTCTATAGATATGGCAAGTTCATATGTTACGCAGTCATTAGTGGCATTTCCCATTCATTTCCTTTCAGTTTGATTGACAATATATAAGACACATAGAATTGACACAGTATATTCTATTGCTTATGTGTCACTACAAGAAAGTAATCAGTTGGAGCGATACGATCACGTGTCACCTAGAATTTGACAAGGAAACACTTAACACTATATGAAGGGTAATCACCGTGTTGGATGCAATGCTTCGATCCTCGTTGCATTTCACATGCAGTCAATTACACTAATATCCAACCATCACATTAACCTCAACAACACTCACTATACCACCACTGACATGCTTTCACAAATTTTACATACCGTTTTCTTTGAATAACCCAGGTATATTGCTCTGAACAGGACATTCAGGCAAATTCTCGTTTATGGCCTCCTTATTTGTTGGCATGGTTACACATGGATGTTGAAGCTTTTCTATACTGTCTCCATCATCACCATCACGTTTGTTATCGGTACGCTTTTTATGTTGATGGGTCCTACTTTTCTGTGTATGTCCACGGTTCTTTGCATATACGTCAGTACGATGAATGCCCTGACGTTCCTGCGAATTCTCGCCGTCTTTAGATTGGCTTCTCTCTCTGTTTTCTATCTGCTGTGTTTGATTTACTGTGTTTTCTTTTCTACGACCAACAATGGCACCCATAGTAGTAATTTCGAAAACTAATAACGGTCACCAGAGTTGTATGGAATTATTTATGTCTCCTCTGTGGAATCCTATATCATCAATGCAACTAGGACTGTGTGTAGTTAAACATAAACAATAAAGCTATACTGGATTTCTAACAGTGCACGTATACTCCATGTGGCACACTCGTAAAACACATACGGTAATGTTTCGTCCTTTCGCAGTGGTTAGTCAGCAATCCTTTCCGTAGAGTCTGATATCTTACCCGTCTCATGTGAAGATAGACTAACGGTTGTTTTCGACGAACGTTGATTTATGTTGTAGAAATAATCATGGTTCTATAATCGGGGGATGCCTGTAGCAATTAAGCAATTATGTACTGCAGTAGAAACGAATCACGTTGTTGAGTTCCTATTTAAACACGATGTACAACCCGGAAATGGATAAGTCCTCGATACTTCTGTTCAGCTGTGCGAAAATTCGAACCTTGCTCAGATTGATAGAGTAGAATATGTTTATACAGGTTCGACGCTATGTCACGTGTGTAATACCTACAACATAATACACAACTCAGTAAATGTGTAGTTGTTGCTCTCGAAATTCCAAATTCTGAGAGTCGTATACGGGAAAATCTTTTAGATCTACCTTCATATAGTGTAATACACCGTTATCAAACGAATGGTTCTCCGTTACTGTCTGCACAGCAAACAGGCTGCAATGACCTCAGAGCACTCCAATAACATTTAGAACACGTGATTTCTTTCGGCATCCAGTGCCAATTCGTGCATATAATAATTGCTATGGTATATATATCATCAGCCAGCGGTGCCTGTTCGCTGCATGTATAATTGTGATTCGTATTCTACGTAATGATGGGGAATGTTACGAAAAAACCTAATCAAGCGAATGTAAGCTCCATACGAAAAGCTAATGGAGTGGCCACAGAAATTATCTATATACTGTTCACGGAATGTGTTCCTACACCAATATCCCAGTTGAATACACACTGAAATTACTAAACAACATCATCGTCACAGACTACGTTGTTGTGTGGTTTGCGTTGCGGCAAACGTAGTTAACGTTAAGCTATGAATGACAAACTAAGCCATCTTTGTTTGTGCCAACAATTAGACCAGTATATCTTAAGACTTAGATAATCTTGCAATGATAACGAAAGTCCAAAAGGATCTTTATCGCAAAACAACCGTTTGTTTGGGATATGACAACACTTCCAATGTCTGAATAATTGCAGAAAATTAGTTGATAATGGAATTTTACGAACTATCTCCACATAATTCATATACAGACAAAGCGGTTAGGATTGCTTAAAAAAGTTAACAGTTTTAAAACATCCTCTACTTACAAAATATGAGTGTCTTCCACGTGGCCGTCGCCCCAGAGTAACATATGCATGCACAAGCAGGCTTTAAGTTCAGTTTTGTGCAAAGATAAATTCAACTCATTAGTAACGTGTAATCACTTCTAAATGTATTTATTTGTATTCATTGCAAACTTAATCTTTCGTTGATGTATTTACTTGTGTCAGTGTAATCTGTGAATCTATGTAGTTCCTGTCAATGCATAAGAAATTGATTGGTTTTCATGACGAATAAATTATTATAATGTTGTTATGTAAATCAATGCAGCGATTTGTCCTATGCCAATTCAACGCACATGTTGTTTACTTCGTAAATCTTTTTCGTTTTTAAGTATCACATTCAAAACATCGGTATATGTAACCATGGAGGTGAAATTGCGTATAATTGCGTATAATAGTGATACAATACACACCTCTAGTGTTTGTATTAAAGTCGCGCATCCACCCGTGAAAATAATCGGCGACTTCCGAAAACCGTCTGGAAAGGTCTTTGCGCGTTAAACTTTTAAAATGTCACTGTCAAACAGCATTATTTCGAGATATATTGGAGGTAATCTAAACACACTCCATTGAAGATATGCTTTATACAGGCTGTGATAAGCGTCTAGTTCAAATATAAAACACAGCCGCCGACTTGTTATATTCTATCGTTTTGTATTGCATTGTAATGCATTGAATTGTATTGTTTATCATTGTATTGTGTATTTTATTGCATTATTGAGACTCGTGTCAAAGGTATTTTTGAGAGCGACCCATCTTAAAACATTGTAGTCAAGCTTTCCGTGAGGACATACCTTACTAATGTTCTAATGTAGGTTTCAATCCCACAGTCAAAAGTTATATGAGCTTCACGATTTTCACCTCATGTGTCCAGTATTATCTATGTATAAAATTTGAAAGGTATCAAACACATTCAGATACTACAAAGCACGTGGAAATGAATGATTTGAAGTTTGACGGTCAAAGTAATGGTTATATCTAATAATACCAGAAAAAAACATCATATCTAAATTTCAAATTGTTGATTTTAACAACAAATATGGCCACCATTCCACATTTATCTTCTGGAATAAGGCACAAGAGTACTGGTAATGTTTGACGCTTGTTTTTCCGATGCATTTAGGTTTCTTAAATTGGAACAGTATCTAAGCTTAAACTAGTAATGACTAGAACTTTTAGTCTTGGCATGGATGGCGCTTTAATTTGATTACTATTTTACATTCCTGATTATAACTGAACATCAACATTGTTGACGTTACTTAAATTACCAGTTCAAAAGAAGTCAGATATGCTTAAAAGCAGAGGAGTTAAACACGCGTGATAGTGTAAGTGAAAATTTCATCTAATTCAAACTGCATTCCCTCACGGCCCCTTTAACTCTAATAATGTAGATGGAGCTTAGGCAATCTGTCCGAAGAACGTCAGCAGGTTTAATTGGATTCTGCAGTGACTTTTATGCTATTATCTATACATGGTTCCAAGGCATGTCGGCATTATGTGTTGTTTGCGTCATCGTAATTGGGAACATGAATTGGTAATAATATAGCACTGGTATTAAATATGCATGCGTAAGGTCGTTATATACCACCACTTAACTGTGCCAATCTATTGTATTACATCTTAGTACTTGTTACATTATTACACAGTAGATATAATCACACCTTAAGGCATATGGTCTGACCTCTTTCATCGCAAGGTCAAGGTCGAAGTCAAGTTCATTGAAACCCTAGATTATTAATAATCAACTATAGGTATATAAGCTTGAAGGTGATGGTCTTGACATCGACATCAAAATTGTAGCACGTTTTATTTTTTTTTCATGCAAGTGTAATTTTTTTACCAGTGGCAAGTTGAACACTATATTTCCACTTAGGAGGTGAATATATTTTGGCTAATCTCATCACTTCCATTAGAAGTGATGTTACAGCCATTTCTCAACAAATAGACGGAGTCAACTCAACTATTACCTGACACATAACATGGTATATATGAATTCAACACTGGTTTAAACCACAATAAATATTATACTACAAATAAAATTCATCTTTCAGCATACAACCGTGTATTTACACATTTGAAATGGTACATAAATAACAGTTAAAATGATCATCTAATGACATTCTGCCTACAATTGGATGATCTTTAGTTTTGCGCTCTCAAGACAAATGATATCCTGCAGATCTCTAAAAACAGACAGATACGTGAAAAAGTCACTTTACATTACAGTTCAGTAGTTTTCACTTTTCTGATTCAGATGAGAACAGGGGCTATGGATTAGATCATTCAATTTGTTTCGTATATGCAAGCATTCACCACTGTTTGGTTCGTGCATTCTGGAAATGTTTCCTTTAAAAAACTCATTATAGGGGACCATTGTGTTGTGAAGTAAAGCTTTAATTCCCCAGGCTGTAATGAATTATATATTCACTCAAAGTATGTGATCTAATCATCATCCCTTATATCATGGCGACTAAACCAGTTTCATTATGTACACCACAGCGTGTCTTCCTGCCCAACTGAAATGAACGTCAAATCAATCTTGATTGTGCTTCCCTAGTGATGTCTGCATGGATGCATGTACTAGTAGCTAAGTGGCGTGTATATAATAATTTAATATTATTTAATTGTCAATTTTGCTTTATTGTGAAACATTTTTATATTTATTTAAACTACAATAACATATTGAACCATGTGTGCAAATTTGATAGAGTTCCCACCTGGAATTTGAAAATGGCATGTTGACCAAATCTATGCGTATCTATAAATTAACAACACAGACTACAGTCTTGGTCACTTATTCTCTTTTGTTCATATATAGCTACCTCTTCCACACAGTTTAGACTGAAATCTGCCAATTAGTAAGTTCTAATGTGCATAGTGTGTGCTCTTTGTACCCATATCTACGGGGGTCCCAGTCTCTGACTGTGTCACCTTAGTCCATTGTGTCAAATAAGCCTATTCAACACTCGTCTGAAAATAATAAATTCTGGCTCTTTAGTGTTTTAACTAGTGCATGGTATTATCGGGGGTCATTAATGTGGTTGATTAATTGTAACTTATGAATAAACTATCGATAATACTTAATGAGTTATTATTACTGGTGCTACTTATAAACGGAATCGGGTAGAACACTAGACTTTATCCTGTCTGTTCTCGACTTAGAAACATCAACATGTCATATGTACAGAATATTGGTGAAAGCCTATAGCTATATGTCATATGAGATTCAAATGTTGTATCGCATCTAGTCATATTAAGCTATAAGAACAGAGACAGTATTCATAAATACTTTTTCCCTAGGTAACCTTGTAACCATACTCCATCTCTATATGCCTGGAATTGTTACCAGACTACCTGGATACAGCATGTTGTATATAGAAAGACTGTCTACCATTTTGTAACCAAGGTATGTTTGTAATCAACAGGGGGTTTGAACACACCCGAGGTATACATTAATCCGTAATAGTTCTGCATGAACACACCCATGTCAATTTCACGATTACATGTTCTGAAACAGCAAACTAAAGACTCCAGTCATTACACTCTACATTCGTACCCTGGAGAAATGGATATAACTTAAACAGTGTAATCGCCGAGAATCAAGACAAGCAGTATTGCCGTGGGATAAAGGATTTCTGTAAATCTAAAGTTAATCACGGATTTTTCCGTATAAGTACCTAATCTTATATTAAAGTTTGCAAAGATTGAGAGAAATACTGAATCTTCCTCTGTACTCTATCTATAACTTGCTCATTTGCCACAATGTTTGTCAGTCTTTCTACGAACACATTCTGAAAAACAATATTTAGAGAGGACTACAGAGGGCGCCAAAGGAATATCTGTGATTAACGGATGTGATATTTGGAACATAGTCTGACTCAAAGGCCCAGTTCTGATTAGCATTAAAATGTAGGTGTAGAATTCCGAACTGGCTGAGTTTCTCTTCATCGGTGGTTCCCCAGTTCGGTCAAAGAAATCAAGTTCTGTCACTCTTGAAATGCTGAAGACAACGGCTATTGTCATTTGTCATTTAAAATCGTGCTCCTGTCTTGGAACGGTGTGTAAGGCCAGCTGGTTGCTATGTTGCTGTTTTCTATTTATACCATTGATGAGTGTGTCTAGTTTTTTAATTAATATATTTGGCGGTACCTTTTATCTCTTGTATAGTTGTTCAATTCCTATAATTCTGATATGTTTGAAGTCTGTTGAAGTGGATTGGTACCAGTTAGAATTAATTTTCTTATAATTTGTGACAGGTGATTATATATACATAATTATATGTATATCGGTATATACAAATGTGAGTTAAGAGTGGTTAAGCTAAAAAAAGTTATTTTTGGATAATATGATAATCGTATTTACACTATATACTTTCACACAGTTTCGAGTCTATCTGAAGTCTGCATCGTTACTCGTAGCCAGCGGCTTCTTCAATAATCTATAGATTACAGAGATTGGTAAGGCGATGATGATACCCTGGGGAAAGGAAGACAAAAGATTTTTAGTTATATGGGTTTGTACATTGTGCTTCAGAAAGGGAAAGGGATGCAATACGTGTGTGTATGTATGTATGTATGTATGTGTGTGTGTGTGTGTGTGTGTGTGTGCGTGCGTGCGTGCGTGCGTGCGTGCGTGCGTGCGTGCGTGCGTGCGTGCGTGCGTGCGTGCGTGCGTGCGTGCGTGCGTGCGTGCGTGCATGCATGCATGCATGCATGCATGCATGCATGTATGTATGTATGTATGTATGTATAATAAAAGGCGTGTCTACAAGATGTAATATACTTGAAAAAGTGCACATGAAATAAAGTACAAGTACTAGAAAGTTAAACGATGAAAATCTTAAGAACCTTGCACTCAAATACTCCGAAAATATCATTATTAGTGGTGCTTAAGTTAACTTTTCCAGATATTCTTTAACAACGAAATACATGTATGCTCTGTTATCAAGCTATTACCTTGACAGGTTCCACAAGGATTGCTGACATTGCAGACAATGTAAGCTGAGACACTAGCCACTGCTTGGCGATGTCTGCACCCCACTGTAGACTGTATAGGACCAGAAAGAAGGTGGAAACAAATGCCGACACGAACACGAGGATCCAACCAGTTACTAAGTAACACGATAGCATTATGCTGTGACGTCTAGTTTCCCTCTTGTTGTCTTCAACGTTGACAATGGTTGGCGTAATTCTATTCTGACGTTTAGATTTGTTAAAGAATGTAGCAATAAACATAGGAGCTGGTAATACCAAGGTGCTTATCAACGAAATATAGACTGTCCCAAACGATATCTGAATACCTATGTCCAACGTCTTTGTACTAGCAACTTCGTCTCCTGTGTCGTAAAACATTGCATTGGATATCATGACCAGACATAACGTTGCCGCAATGCATGATAGTCGTTGTACTCTGGTGAAATGACTTGGTTGCTGTCGATAAATGACTGATCCCCACAGATATTCATTGAATAATTGCATCTGTACATTATTAACCAACAAATGCGTAAATCTCGCTTTATCAACTCCCTCGGATTGAGTTAACTTTCTCAACAATTCGTGGTCTTTCTTGTCTTTCCCGAACCACTTGTAGCAAAGAAAGGTGTAGCTATAACATGAAGAGGTATTAAAACAAATTTGAGGAGGGATGGAGTTTTCAAAGTGTGAATAAGTACAAAATGATATAAATAGTAACTTTAATCATTATGGCTTGTATTTTACATGTGCACATACATTATAGTTTACATTTGTTGTATTCCTGTTGTAATGATAAGACAACAAAGCACAGACTTTAGGGATATTAAACAAACGTGTACCTTGTTTCCTTCAGTAGGTCAGTCACTTCAATCTGGTCTAAGAACCATGTGTCACAGCCTTTCTCTGGTGACTCATGCATTTCTACATGAAGGTTTTCCAATGATCCTAAATGGTCCTTCACAGACGCTAACAGGCAACACACACTTCCTGATGATAAATTCTAAAAAAAAATGCAAATTACATATTTATAGCTTAATGCAACTTCACACTTAAGATTAATATTGACCTTGAAACGTGAAGCAAATTTCAAAACGTGACAATTGACATATAAGAAGCATAATTCTAAAATGCTAAACTGGGAGTCATTGTTCACATGTGTTATAATTGTCATATTTGAGGGTTTTATGAAGACAGAAACCTCTGATGTATCACTTCAATAACTGCAACATTCGACCAACCAAACTCTGACTTGCTCGTTGCAAATCTGTGACCTACCAAGTTGTAAAAACTGTCACCCGCTGGTTGATTTTGCAATGCGATCTCACTAGTATAAGATAGACAAAACAGTTGATTCCATCCCATCAAATGATAATATTTGATCCTACAACTAAAGTAATATTTGGTTTTTGTATATTCACAAGTAAAATGTCAAGACCGAGTATTTCTTTTGTATTAGTGGAAAAAATAAACACTATATATCACAATAAAATTACGTCAGTCGACGAAATGAGATGGCGAGAAAGGAGCCACTTTTTCACCTCAAAGAGATCGCTATTTTGTCAGTTTCATGTCGCATATGTTTTTGCAGTTCGTCAATAGGTCACAGGTTTAACGTCGGAAGTCGTGAAATTATGAAAACCACAGCAATTCGTACACAGCTTTACTTACGAGTGGTCTCTTATCGTCTTGTAAATGAATTACACGGCCGAGTCCATCTACACCTTCCATTAACATAGTAACACAACTTTTAGTTCCACATCCGGGCCTTAAACCCCCAGTGAAGACTGTTATGCGATAGTAGTGATTTTCTTCAGGTGCATTATTCATCTCTGGCGATGCTATCCACTAAAAGAAGAAAACTAAATGTGAGCATATTTAGTGTTGCATTCTCAAACATTGGATTCTTCACATATACTGAATATAATAACATTTCCTTTACTGCTTAATAATACGAATGTAGGTACTACATATTTTGAAGTTACTTTCTTTTGAGGATACATATACAATTATTGCCAGACAGATACTCTAAATATATGACAATGTTTTGACGGAACTAATACAAACAATTTTCCAGTGAGTAAGCTTAGTTGTTATCAAGAATGCAGTCACCCCTTGAAATTATGCACGGACGAATAATGTGTTATACTAACAGAAATGATGTCCTGCTTATCGATCCTTCTTAACCATATGACCAGAATTACGTAGAGGACAAAACCAGTGAGGATGGTTGCAAGTACGATAGTATTGTCAAGGTTGAGACTGACGCTAAATACATAATCAAAGTCAATCTTATTGACTGGTACAACGAAGTCAGTGCTGCTGAAGGATGTCAGGTGGTTGAAATGACATGTAGCAGATGTCCCATCCTCTGATACTTCAGGCTGAAACAGAATAAATACATCCTTTGGCTTTACATAGGCCTGTCATGGTGAGACATGATATAAACAACACTAGGGGCTTAACATCTGTTGAAATGATTGCATCAGCTGTCGGGCAGCAAGGGTTCAAGAAGTGAAGGGTCAGTGTATAGCAGATCTCTGTAGGTGTGCCAGATATGCTTATGTTCATAGTTTGGTTTTAGACAAGAAGCCGGATGATGCAGGTTTGGTAATATGGTATTTCTGTATTTCCTATTACAAGCACATTGAGATATACGCTTAAAATGAAATAAGCCTCGTAATATGGGCTCCCACGAAATTAATCAACATTTCGAACAGTGGGTTTCGATCATAGCCACCATCGAAATTAGACAGGTTAGGTTGATACTGAGGATGTCTTTAAGGTGTTTCGAAGCAAATATTTATAAAAAAGGAATTCGAAATATGCCGAAAAGGATAAATAGATAGACATACGTTTGACCATTTGTTGATAACACCTGTCATCACGCTGACTTCCTGGATGGTAGTACTGACGTCTACAGGGTCACTGTTCACGGTGTTAGATTCAAGTTGCTGGATGTAGTTCGTCAGCTCTTCCTTATTTTCCTGACTGGCGTCATATTCATACACCCTTGGGGAGAAGAGAACACAGGAATTCATTTCTCTGATAATGGGTGTACATTCTATTATCTACATATATTGTAGTCACTGGTTACTAGTCCATCAAGACCTTGGCGCCATGCTTGGAAAGCACAAAACGACTTGGACTTGTCATTACATGCTGATGCAGGTTTTTTTGTAATGTATGGCGACAGCTAATTTACATATGCCTTTCAACCCCATTGTCATACGATAGCAAACATATCAAATGGAGTATTCGTTTAAGCAGTATTTTACCAAAAAATATGCAATATATACTCTGGCCGTTCTACATCACGACACCGCCCGTCTATGTCACGACAACGCGTGTCTATGTCACTGGTTCTGTTGTATTCAAAATACGACACAAAACGTTCAAAATTACCATTGCTTTCCCCGATTTTTCTTTCATATTACAGGCGTCGGTATAATTATGTTATTTTCCAATATTTTTCTTCATTCAGCCGGAAAATAATCGCGACTTAGCGACCCGTAGTGACAAGGGCCCCTTAGGTCACTCGTATTTGCATTGGTCAAGTTGAACGAAGAAAAAAATTGGGGAATAACGTATAACTATTCTTCTATTAAAAACATGTAAATAATTTCATGAAATGTCTTTTTTATGGTATTGATCCGCTTTCTACGGGGGGGGGGGGTATATGTTTGTACACAAAAACACTACAAGTTGAAAGAAACAGAATTAACATATAACCTTATGAAGTATTGGTATTACGTCATAATAAAAATTCATTGACTGCACAACTTCTCGCTCTGTGGTTGACATCATATTCATTGGTCTGACGTAATACCAACAATGATACTACTGCAATATTGGATAATTTTCAAATTACCTGGATATCCTTAACACAGTCAACGTATATTCCATAGGTACTTGTTAGTTTCAGTTTAATCTCTATCATGAAATTAAATTCACTTTGACCGTTCGGTAACATCAAAGGTTGGGGTCTATCAGAGCCCACGTATGCTAACTCATCAATATCTCCTGCTGACTTGCCACGCGTTCTCACTTCATATATTACGTCATTGGAAATAATCCCTTCAATTAACGCCGATACAGGCCAGGAAATATTGTACTTGTCGGCATAGGTAACCCCTATTTTGGGAAAGGAAAACTGAAGTGAATTTCGAGCTGTTGCAATAGTCGCCATTTTAAACATCAACGTATTCATTTTCAAGAACTGAACATACAATCATGTTATTATTTCCAGGCAAACAAGCGTTACGAACATCGGTTAATTTGTGTTCAACTGAGGAGTGGTACAACCGATAATGACAATATTAATAATATATGTTTTGTTAATATAGCAAATTTATGATTTAAAGTTGAAATGGTCGAAGTGCTTAAGCTTCCATCATACCAGATAAAATATGAAGAAACAACGATTTTGCGTTTTGAATCACACAGAATAACCAAATTTATGTAACGCAACCGATAACGGAGTAAACTTGCCAAAAACAGAAGCAGAAACTTTTTCTAGAAAACGTATCAAACTTTTTATTTTTTGTATTTTATAGTTTTCTTTATTTACAGCAACTATGAATCTTTTATTAGTTATATCAAAAGTGTTAGAGACATAGAAATCAAATGTGTTGTTGGGGAGCCTTAGCGCTAAAATGTCAGTTATAATTGTAATCCTTGAACCTCTGTATTACAGACATTTCAATCTTCTCAATACCCCAATCGATGCAGTGTTATGAAGAACTTAATATCTATATTTTATAAGTAAATTTCAAGTAATTATACTTTTCGTTTTATCGCAATCGATCATTTGTCATAAATATTGTTCAAGCGTCCAATACAAACATTTGAAGGGCTTTGTTACTTTGACATGACCATGAATTAATACTTTTTTTTCATCGACTCAAATAGTAGCGCTAAGAAGGCTGAATGTAATAAATCAATAATTTATGTTGAATGATACTACTGCAATATTATCCCATGAACCTGCAACACATTATTGCCACAGTTGTTGTTTTCGTAGATGGATAACAGCAGTTTTATCGTCTAAAAAAGTACAGACAATAAAACTGCTTCTATCTATCTATCTATCTATCTATCTCTCTATCTATCTATCTATCTATCTATCTATCTATCTATCTATCTATCTATCTATCTATCTATCTATCTATCTATCTATCTATCTATCTATCTATCTATCTATCTATCTATCTACTAGAACACCAACTGGGGCAATAAAGCGTTGCCAGTTGGACGGTTTTCAGATTAACTTATCCTTAATGCACACCGTGTGCTATAATTATGAAATAAAAAATGTCAAACTAATGATACTAAAATGTATATAGATGTTGGTGAATTCTATCGTAAGTTTTGAATGTCCGATAGCACTAATACTCAAAATATAAGCTAACATTAAAGTAAGTAAAGACATTACGAGAAATTAATTAGACTAGCACATATATGCAGACTGTACCTTTTACCTTTTGAATGTAAAACAATGTTCAGGGTTGGCCTTTAAAACTAGTGTCAGTGAGATAACGTAATTAACTTCTAAAGCTCTTAAAAGTGTCAAGTTACTCATGCAAGAATGGAACCATTCTTAAAGCGTTCATCAATGAATATTTAATGCATTCACGATGAAAATATAAGTATATGTATGTATGTATGTATGTATGTATGTATGTATGTATTGTTGCCTCTTCAATGCCCATGGAGATACTTGTTCATAGTAGGCTACTAAAAAATTAATATTTTTATTTAATAATAAATCATGGAATGCATTATAACAACCCATGCGTTAATCTTGCTTTTTCTACCATAAAACTAAATAACCTATTAAAATTTGTTTAATATTAAAAAATAAATAATAAATGAAAAGGCTGAAAGAACTTATTGACCCAAATGTTTCTGTAATTTTCCGTTTTAACGAGAAAACCAAATATTTAATGAGTCATAACATTAGTTAACTCAATTTCTTTATAAAAGACATAATGAGAACAAGTGTTAGTTATATCTGCGTTCACTTGGACCGAGTGCGTGCAAACATGGAAAGCTTGTACCTACTGAGAGCATTTATTGCACTTATTTTATGGCCATCAAGAATTTGTGCCGGTAAGACTTGCATTACTTGACGTTTTGCACTTGCTCTTCGCTAAAGTATGCGTAAGTGAGGCTTGAACTCAGCTCCTCTTAATGTTAAACCTAGCCTACGAAGTGATTTGCCACGTTTCGACATTCATTTCCTTAACTAACATATATAGTAGTGATAGAATGAGTAACAACGACATAAGATTTTTTTAAATCCATAACTCGTCAAATTAGCCGTATGTTTCTTTGCAAGTTTAATGAATTGAACAGGATACTTTTGGGGCAAACATCTGTAATTTTGCCGAGACGTTTGTCTCATAAGTATCCTGCTCAATTCATTAACACGGCGCGTTAAGTAACCATCATTTATTTACACAATGTTTATGACGTGTACTGTGCTTAGTGATCGTATTTATGCTAATTTTAGTCACTAGTACTGTCATGAAATTAGGAGAACGATATTCAAGGTACTAGTAACCAAACACAGTGATACGACTCTCTACGTGGTTAAAACATAGGATGATCAGGGATTTCTTTGTAATTTGTATTAAAAGTATTTGATTATGTTTTTTTTAAAACTTAATATCACTTATCAAGTTATTCATTTGTTTGTTCATTCACCTAAATAACTACACATAGCTAATATTTAGTTCTTTATGGCTATCTAAATGTATAAAACCAGAAATATATAGACGTACCACATGTATAAAAGGGTTTATTGTAGCGTTTCACAATTGTCTTATCCTTTACACATTCAAGGGAAATTTCTTCAAGAATTGACTTTCATTCTTAATAGGTCTGTGTCTTTCTCTAAAATGATGTTCATGTCTCATGTCTCTCAAGTCGTTTATAATCATATTTAAATGATCGAAGGACAATATAACCCTAACTATATCACCACTGTCACATCCCAGTTTATCCTTCGAGTACCAAAAGTGGTTTTCAATTTCACAATAAGTGTTATTCATGTATTAGTTAAGCAATAAACCACCCCCTGGAGATGGTATACCACTCGGTTTTGATCAGTAAACGAAACGAGTGGTATACCATTCCCATGGGTGGTTTATCGCTATTATATTATACCAGTATATTGAAAATATCGTTTTCTGGTTTCATCCCCATCCCTGCATGGACTGCAACGTTCATTGATCAAAAGTTAACATTTCTTGTTTATTTTGTTTTGAGTTTTACTGATTTTAATGTTTTCTAGACAATACACTTCACAATGTTGCATTGGGAAAGTCAGCCACCCAAATCAATTCATTCGAATTGGGTTATCCAGAGAAGGCTGTTGATGGAGACACAAATGATAATTATGGTACAGGTGGATGCACTCATACCAGTGTCACATCATCAGACTATCCTTGGTGGATGGTTGATTTGACACGATCACACAGGATATACAAAGTTACATTATTGAACCGTGCGGATAGTAAGTTAAACATTATTCATGTAGTATGCTTCTTGGCAACCAATTTCCATGAAAAGCAAAGTTGTCTAAATTTCTCCAAACTTTGCCATATGAAAGCTTGCTTTTGAGCCTTTTGAAATATCAAAAGCATTACTGGGTTTTCCCTTTTCGTTTCAAAGAAAATAGAGGTTTTTTATTTACCAACCCATTTAAGACAGTACGGCTATTTTGCTACATTGTTAATTGAATAGGTTTTGACCTCTTTCAAGATTGTGTCCGGTGATTAAACAAAGAAAAACTGATAATTGGTAAAAGTCTTAGATTTCTTTTTTAAAGTAACCGTACAAGGTTAACATTTTGATTTCTGAGGCACATATTACGTAAATCTTATATACCCATCACTGACTGTACAGAATACCATGTACAGTCTAAAATGTCGCCTTAACGCAAATAGAGTGGGAATGATTTTTGGGAGTAAAAAAGCTGTACAAGGTTTCATCTGTTTGATAAATTTTGTCTGTTTGATCACAAAGCAAAGTGACATGGAATGCTAAGTTTCACTTTGCTTTGTGATCACGTCAATTTTGACTACATGACAGTAATGCATTTATCAAATAGTAGAGTATTTCTTAATCTAAAGTGCTCCATGCAGTTCATAATGGGTAACGTTGTCGTTGAGCCAATGCCTTCTGAATAGGCTAACACCCTTCGAAAACGATCGATCATTTCAAATGACTGGGAGTGGATGTGGGGATGGCATGCGTTATCGGAAGTTAAACTTTGCTTTCTCAAACAGACTCACCAGCTCGACGACCGAAGCAAAAGTGACCTCCATCCCCAGTAAAGACCATATTTTCCCTACGGACCCACCTGCATTTCGTGGCCACTCGCTCAGGTGGAATTTTCCAAATAATCCTTCCAGGCATTTAAAATGGCCATCCTCTTAAGTGGCAGACTTTGAAACTGATGCCCGTTATTCGGCCAAAGTCAGTTGACAAAATGCACTTCCATTGTACAACTTAAAAACTTAAATATTGTCATAGCGCGGTAACCATGGCTATGTAATCAAAGACACCAATGCAAGAAATAAATACATTGACATAAACTATGGATTCTGGAGAGTCATGTCATGATTATACATCACCATTATCTGGGACTGAATGAACATTCATGACTCCTAAGTGTTTATTACCTTCAGTGTAAAACATGTCATGAATACTCATTATTCCACCATGAATAATAATTTCTGCTTGGTCTCAAAGCAATGGCCATAGCAGAGGTACCTGATAAAGGTACAAGATCAACTTGATATTTCTCTGAAATCCCAAGTACTTGTAGGTTATGTGCAATCATGAAATGACTCGTCAGAACCCATAGCTTATTAAAATAAAATAACTTTATTTTCTGGAGTACCATACCCCTTTTGATTTTGAAACATTGACTGATTTCCCCTTGTCGTGGTGAGAATTTAAATGTACAAGTAATTCTTTATTCATTTAGGTTACCCGAGTAGACTATTGACAGCCGAAGTGCATATTGGGGACGATCAGGTTAACATCAACACTAACCAATTATGTGGACATCGGGTTGACTCGTCAGATATTGGCAAAGTGCCAATAACAATGGATTGTGGTGAAAACGGAATCTTGGGACGATACGTCAGTGTTCAACTAATGGGGAGTACCACAGATAACATATTGACATTGTGTGAAGTTGAAGTGCTAAGTCCAGGTATGAAAGCAAGGAAGTTCATGAAACAAATTATGCTACTTGAAGTTTTGAGTAGAAACTGTGTAATAGGCTGTTTCAAGTTTAGATGGGAGGGCGCTGCCACTTCCGTCTGTGTGTCCCACGTCTCTTGTATTAGGGAAATAACATATCTCTCTTGGCTTTTGCCAGTGTACAATAATTGTTACATATAAACATGGATGTAATCCCAGTTATACATTCAGATGATGTTACAATGTATAAAGCTGATTGCGATGCATATCAATCAATCAAACAAAAAAATCCAGGCTTGACGAATGTCAAGTGGCAAAGAGTTCCATATAGTTTGGGGGCGACATGTGAGAATGAACAACCTCCATAGGTGACTAGTGTGTAATTTGTTGTTGAGGAGGGCTGAACATTAACCTTGCTTACAATAGTGTAAAGTGAGGTATAAAAATTCAATCGTTTTCGACCAAGCGAAGAATATAATCTACATATTCATGGATAAGCTAATGACAAATACATTTGATTATAGTTCAGTTCATTTCAAAGAGACTTGACTATAATTTAGAGTTACTCAAATTTGCATTAACATCATCGTCTAAATAGATGTTTGCAGACTTTAGAAACGATTGTATTTGGGACATCTGTATAAGCTAACAATGATTTACCTCTACCTAAGGTAACTGTGATGTGTTGCAGACCCAACCAACCTCAGGTAGGCAGTCACTCTGGTTTTTCATCACAACTGAACTGAGGTTTAGAAATGCTATAGACGTGGCAAAGTGTCTCTGTGCGTGTATGTATGTATGTATGTATGTATGTATGTATGTATGTATGTATGTATGTATGTATGTATGTATGTGTGTATGTGTGTGTGTGTGTGTGTGTGTGTGTGTGTGTGTGTGTGTGTGTGTGTGTGAGTGCTTTATGTGTTTTGTGTGTGTATATGTATGTATCAGACTGATTGCTTTGCTATTTGCTGGGGACATTACTTAGGGTGTGTAGATGAATA
Organism: Glandiceps talaboti; assembly: GCF_964340395.1. NCBI lineage: Eukaryota > Metazoa > Hemichordata > Enteropneusta > Spengelidae > Glandiceps > Glandiceps talaboti. The sequence goes on from NC_135568.1 coordinate 2,683,748, forward strand.
ATTGCTCGAAGGAAAATGAAAGGATCTGTGAAATACGAGTTATGCCCAAAAGAGTGGTTTAAATCAAATCACTCAGTGCTCTAAAGTGTAAGTTCTGAAGGGTTATAAAACAGTTTGGATCAAATTCCGTACACATGTATGTCTGTAAGGTTCTATACAATGCTACAGGAGGTATGTTGATCGCACCGTGTGTGTGTGTGTGTGTGTGGGGGGGGGGTTACTTAGGGTATCTGTTTGGGAAATTTTTCAAACCAATCTGATGCGATGGGCTAATCCTACTACAGAAGTTTAGATGTTAAAAAGGTTATTTGGTCAAAAAATGAAACTCCAATACTAATAGACATATGTCTTAATATTTGTAGATATATCCAGATTAGGAATTGTTCATGACAATGTGACCCAATTGTTGATATGCAAATAATGCCTAAAACGTTATTTCTTGTCTGAAACCTAAAACCTTCGAATCTACAAAGCCCATTAGTATGCAATCTGGTGGGTATATGTCTGAGGCGATCTAGATGAAGGAGTGTTGATAAAAAGCAATATAAATCATTGATATACGTATTATTTCAGATTTTCGGTCGAAAATTTAAACTTCAAAACTTCTTGGCACATCTATGTACTAAAAGGAATATCTTGGTAATATAACAGTTTGGATTCCAGTCTCAATCGTGTACAACGCCAGTGGCGCTATTTTTCAAGTTCTTTTAATTTCCTATACACTTTGTTGTTAACTGCATGTAACTAGAGTGGACATAGATACCCATTTACAGCGTATCCACTGAGTTTCGTAAGTGTACTTTAAAGATATCGTCTAACTTGGCTAATTTATTATGTTATGACAAACTGGTAATCTGTGCTCTTCCCTGAAAAAAAAGTATGTTTCTAAAACTGTTTTAATGAATGAAGTTAGCTAATTTTCATTTTATTGCAACGACGCGCCTTTATTGCAATGGTGAAACGTGAAGATATAGAATACGTTGATGTTTAAAATGGCGACTAATGCAACAGCTCGAAATTCACTTCAGTTTTCCTTTCCCAAAATAGGGGTTACCTATGCCGACAAGTACAATATTTCCTGGCCTGTATCGGGGATAATTGAAGGAATTATTTCCAATGACGTAATGTATGAAGTGAGAACGCATGGCAAGTCAGCAGGAGATATTGATGAGTTAGTATACGTGGGCTCTGATAAACCCCAACCTTTGATGTTACCGAACGGACAAAGTGAATTTAATTTCATGATAGAGATTAAACTGAAACTAACAAGTACCTATGGAATATACGTTGACTGTGTTAAGGATATCCAGGTAATTTGAAAATTATCCAATATTGCAGTAGTATCATTGTTGGTATTACGTCAGACCAATGAATATGATGTCAACCACAGAGCGAGAAGTTGTGCAGTCAATGATTTTTTATTATGACGTAATACCAATACTTCATAAGGTTATATGTTAATTCTGTTTCTTTTAACTTGTAGTGTTTTTGTGTACAAACAAATATCCCCTTCCCTGGTAGAAAGCGGATCAATAACACAAAACAGACATTTCATTTAATTAGTTACACTTTTTTAATAGAAGTATAGTTATATATTATTCCCCAATATATTTATCTTTGTTCAACCAATGCAAATATGAGTGACCCAAGCGACCCTTGTCACTACGGGTCGCTAGGTCGTGATTATTTTCCGGCTGAATGAAGAAATTTTTTGGAAAATAACATAATTATACCGACGCCAGTAATATGAAAGAAAAATCGGGGAAAGCAATGGTAATTTTGAACGTTTTGTCTCGTATTTTGAATACAACAGAACCAGTGACATAGACACGCGTTGTCGTGACATAGACGGGCGGTGTCGTGATGTAGAACGGCCAGAGCATATATTGCATATTTACCTCCCGTAAGGGTACGGGAGGTATTAAAAGGGGAATGTGTGTCTGTGTGTCTGTGTGTGTGTCTGTCTGTCTGTGTGTCTGTGTCATCATTTTCTAAAAATCTGCTGGCTGAATTGTAATGAAATTTGGAATATATAATCTTTAGGGTAATAGCTAGACCTGATAAGGTTTTGAGCCAGATCTGTTATTGTTTAATTAGAGAAATTTGCATATTAATGAAATCAACTAATTACGCAATATCATAAGACTGCATACTTCAAGTTCAATATTCGTTAAACATAACAACATACATTTGTCCTATAAAATTCGTTAATGTATCTTACAGCGTTAATGAATAATTTGCATAATTAATTATTTTTGGTAATTAGGCTATATCTTAAGAATACATACTTCAAATTCAACATAATTTATTACACACGTTAACTATAAGAAAACACATATGTCCTATCAAGTTTGTTGATGCACCATACAGTGTTAAATGTATAATTTGCATAATTAATGATTTTCGGTAATTAGGCTATATCTTAAGAATACATACTTCAATTCCAATATAATTCAGTACACACGTTAACCATAACAATCACATATGCCCTGTAAAGCTTGTTGATGTACCTTTCAGTGTTAATGAATAATTTGCATAATTAATGATTCTTGGTAATTAGGCTATATTTTACGACTGCATACTTCAATTTCAATACAATTCAGTACATACATTAACCATAACAAATTGTGTATGTCCTATAAAGTTAGTTGATGTACCTTACAGTGTTGATGAATAATTTGCATAATTAATGATAATCGGTAATTAGGCTAAATCTTAAGACTGCATACGTCAATTTCAATACAATTTAGTACATACGTTAACCATAACAAAGCGGATATGTCCTATAAAATCTTTTATATAGTTTAGTTTTAATAAAAAAATTGCATAATTAATGATTTTAGGTAACTAGGTTGTATCTTAAAAATGAAAGCTTCAAATTTCGTATAATATGATACGTACATCAACCATAATAATACGCACCTGTCCTATGAAGTTTGTTGCTACAACTTTTTCCTTTAATGAGTATTTTGAATAATGAACGATATTCAGTAATTAAGCAGTATCATACACTCTTACATACATTAACCTAAGAAATCACGCTTGTCCTGTTACCATAGTGATTTTTAGTTTAATGAGTTATTTGCATAATTAGTGATTCCCTTACAGGAGGCATTCAGTTTAAATCTGTTTTTTTGGTAAAGTACTGCTTAAACGAATACTCCATTTGATATTTTCGTCTATTATATCGTATGACAATGGGGTTGAAAGGCATATGTAAATTAGTTGTCGCCATACATTACAAAAAAAACTGCATGAAAAGTCCAGGTCGTTTTGTGCTTTCCAAGCATGGCACGCCAAGGTCTCGATGGACTAGTAACCAGTGACTACAATATATGTATTAGATAATAGAATGTACACCCATTATCAGAGAAATGAATTCCTGTGTTCTCTTCTCCCCGAGGTGTATGAATATGACGCCAGTCAGGAAAATAAGGAAGAGCTGACGAACTACATCCAGCAACTTGAATCTAACACCGTGAACAGTGACCCTGATTCAATAGACGTCAGTACTACCATCCAGGAAGTCAGCGTGATGACAGGTGTTATCAACAAATGGTCAAACGTATGTCTATCTAATTATCCTTTTCGGCATATTTCGAATTCCTTTTATATAAATATTTGCTTCGAAACACCTTAAAGATATCCTCAATATCAACCTAACCTGTCTAATTTCGATGGTGGCTATGATCAAAACCTACTGTTCGAAATGTTGTTTCGTTTCGTGGGAGCCCATATTACGAGGCTGATTTCATTTTAGACGTATATCTCAATGTGCTTGTATTAGGAAATACAGAAATACCGTATCTACCGAACCTGCATCATCCGGCTTCTTGTCTAAAACCAAGCTATGAACATAAGCATTTCTGGCACACACAGAGAGACCTGCTATACATTGACCCTTCACTTCTTGAACCCTTGCTGCCCGACAGCCGATGCAATCATTTCAACAGATGTTAAGCCCCTAATGTTGTTTATGTCATGTCTTACCATGACAGGCCTATGTAAAGCCAAAGTTACTAATTCTCATTACTCTCTTTCTAAGTAGTCATGCAATTCAGAATTGGTGACAATGAATTTGTCTTTTTCCCCTTGGCAAGGAGATGCAGTTAAGATAAATCATCCTCGGCCTCGATAGTCCTTATGTTATGAGCCATGTATGGCATGCTTTGACCCTTGGTAGCTCTATGAAGGGAATTTCACATTTGTAAAAATACATGTCTACGCTCTTTCATATATATACCTTGCGCCTTAAGGAACGTCTTAAATACTGGTTTTTAAATAGCGATGATTGAAATATAGAACCCTTGTTAATGATTATAGATTGTCTGAATCTGGTATTTTTATGTTATAACAGGAAGGGGACGATTTGACCATAGAACACATTCAGCAGGTACAAACATTTCAGAGTTACTGTTTATTTATACACGCACACACATATATTTACTGTCAGTTTTATGTAGTTTTCACTGCCCTGGCTCCTTTTGATACATACATGTGAAACCAATAAGAAACTACACGCTTTAATAACTACTGTTTCTTGGAACATTTTGTCTAAAATGAAACGAGCGTGCTACCATGCAGACATCAAATGCAAAGATCCAAACATCGGCGTCCACGTGTATGCAGTACGATTACATACTTCATTTTGTTGAGAGAAAATGTAGCAAGAAATTTCGATCTTGCTATCTTAAAGTGTAGAATGTGCTGCTTCTTATTGGTTTCTTTGTGATTATATCAAACTAAGGCAGTGAACACTAACGTGAAACGAACTGTATACAGGTCGGCAAGCAGTTATTGCACCATTCAACCATGAAATACATCTATATACCGAAGGCTACTTGCTTGCTTATTTCAGGCTGACATTGCAAATGCATAAGCTTCGGTCATTCTCGGTATTATTCGGTATAGTAGCTTGTCAAATGACGCTGATCTATTCGCGCTGTCAAACGGAACTGAATCTATGTGACAATTTTGACAATTTTCTGTGAAGGTGTTCCACAAACGGCGACCACAATTTTCTGATCTAGTATGTTGATAAAATAAATGGCAGAGAGGAGTCTCTCCATTCATTTATATAGGACATGTGTGTGTGTGTGTGTGTGTGTGTGTGTGTGTGTGTGTGTGTGTTTCTGTGTGTGTGTGTGTGTGTGTGTGTGTGTGTGTGTCTGGCTGTGTGTGTCTGTGTCTGTGTATATCTGTCTGTGTGTGTATGTGTGTATGTATGTATGTCTCTCTCTCTCTCTATGTATATTTTTTTTTCAGTTGAAGTCATCGTTGATGATAATCTTGTCGTCTATAAGCCAATTAACCACTTTTGACGAACATGAATTGGAAATGTTTTCCCGGGCTATTTCGTCTTTGACGTCATTTAGTGACCCTAGTGAACTCCAACAGAAAACACGTGTAAGTAACGCTTAAACATTAATAATATATATGTTTATAAAACCAATGCACAACATATTTTGATAAGCTAAGTGCTTTAGACTGTAAACTGTCAGTCTTGTTCACTCACTGATAGATGGCGTTGTTGATAAGCTGAGATCTTTCGACTGTAAACTGTCAGTCTTGTTCACTCACACACTGATAGATGGCGCTGTATATCATGATCACCTCACAGATACTGTATTGCAATGTAAACAACCCACTGCTTCCATTTGTGAAGCCAACCTGCTACTTTACATGCTCTCAAATGAAGGTATTTAGGAACAAGATAATGGATGTTACATCTGACATACAACAATTGACAATATTTGGTATAGTAAATGTTTATTGTGTTTTGTTCATTGGTGAATACACATGAAAAGCAAAATACTGGCGCTCTACGAACTAGTCCAGCTAGGCTAAGTTAAGTTCTACCATACAATATCTTCGATTTAATAAAACATACCCTTTGGAAACATAAATGTTAAACTTTTACTTTCGCTTTATTAAACTCATTTCCTGTTTATAAAGTCAATTTATGGTTACCGAACAAAGTTTTGAAATGGAGGTTAAATTTATATCAAAATCAAATCATTTTAGAATATGGCCTCCAGATACTGTCTTATCTCAATGGGGAAAAATAAAAGGATCGCTAATTTCCATGAAAACAAGATGATGAACCCAGGCATTTAGTTAATTACTGACAGTATTTCAAATGGGTCAGAAGAAAACATTTATAGGGCAACGTTTGGAGAGATTTTAAGAGAAATCGCGATGAATTCTATATTAAATGAACATCATTACTTGTATCTAGATTACAGGAGCAGATCTCGTAGTGCGGTTGGTAGATGCACTAGGTGCTGTCACTGAAAATAAAACCTACGATGTTGAAGTAATTCGTGAAGTAACAAGAGGTAAGTAATTCAACCAACCAACCAACCAACCAACCAACCAACAAACAAACAGACAAACAAACAGACAGACAGACAGACAACATCAACAGTGAACTTCTTTTATCATTTATTTCAACGTAAACCAGTTAAAAAATGTGTCTTTTGCCGAACTTCTTTTCAAAATAATAAGACAGACAGAAAGACTGACAGACAGACAGACAGACAGACAGACAGACAGACACAGGCAGGCAGACAGACAGACAGACAGACACAGGCAGACAGACAGACACAGACAGACAGACAGACAGACAGACAGGCAGACAGACAGACAGACAGACAAAATGATATTACAAGTTTATGTTCTCTAGTTAGCTGTGTGTTAATTGCCTCTTTTTGTCTCTCTCCAAAACTAGATTTGTTTCAATCATCTTCTAACCTTGTTGAAAGTGCCGTTTCGAGTATATATTCAAGAGGAACAACGTGCGATACAGGGGTAGGATAATTCCACTATCAGCGAGAGGATGTATGTATGTATGTATGTATGTATGTATGTATGTATGTATGTATGTATGTATGTATGTATCAATATATCGATCTAGCTATTTGTGTTTGTACAACGTGATTTGCTTATGGTACACAAGTTGTGCTAGGAATAAACATAAAATGCAGTAAAACTTCGAACTGTTTTCATACTCAGTTACTGAAGAAAAAAATAAATGCATCGACATGAAAGAAGCTGGGATTGTTAATTATTTGATATTCAAATGGAATGTTGTTGATTTTTTAAATATCTTATGTCTCTTTTATTTGTACTTAAAAGGATGCCACTGTTATGTCATCAATGTTTGGTGCAATCGACTCTACTATGAACGTAACACTATCAACAATGCAACGAAGTAATGATGGAAATGTCTCTTTTGACACAAATCGTATCGATGCTCGTTTAAACTTGTACAATGAATCTGACAACAGTGATTTAGAATTAGCGTCTAAGGGTGGGGAATTCCGTCTGTCAAGTTTAAGAAGCGATGACGTTGATAGTGAAAATGTAACGATCTATTCTTCCAAGGTAGGTAAACGCAGGTGGTCGTCACCTTCAATCAAACACTATATCCAACAATATACTCAAAGTAGTGACCGAATTCAGGTCATTGTCCACTTCCGCATGATATCGTTAACTAATGTCTCCTCTATTTTTATCACAAGGAACTGGAATCATAAAGGCATATGTAAAGATCTACGTATATTTTAAACGTATTTTGTGTTCAATAATGATGATACAATAAATGTTTAGTGTAATTTATTCCCAATGTTTTCCTTTGGCTGTTATCAGCTAATTCACTAAGTGTGCACATAATATGTTTGTTAATTGTTCAGCCACGCTTCGGTCCATGTATAAACATTTGCCATCAATTGCTATTACTTCCTTCTTACCTCAGACCACTAACAAAGTTCTTACAAACAGCTAAACACTCAACGTTTATTTATATTCTTTATTAACCATAAATGTATTCAAAAACATTTGTAAATCTTCACATATATATGATTCCAGTTCCCTATGATATTTACAAGTAGAACACGGATACATTTGATTTGAGGAATTATCACATTTCAATAAATCAATATTTCCATCATTTTTTTTCCAAATAGGAATAATTTGTTCCTTAAAAGGTCAATATCTGGGGAGTTATTTTTAAAATTGATATCGATAATATTCTGGTACGGAGGTGGAAATAAGTTGACTGGGCTACCTTACTTTGGTTGAATCGTTTTGCAACGAATGACTTTTGAGAATGATAAGTAGAGTCATATGTTTTGATACACTACATATGTTGATACTCTTGATACTCTTCCAAATTCTGAACGATTCATTATTTGAGTCGATTCTATTTGAGTATAAGACGTCGATTCTATTTTGTCTTTCAGTTAATCGGTTCGACAATAAACCCATTTTTATGTGATTCCTCGGAAGATTTGAGGAAATCCCCAGTTGTAGCTCTGGAACTACGAGATGTTAATGGTTTACCCCTTCAAGCTAATGGTACATACACAATGAACAACAATAACCAGACATCAAATTATACTTTTTATAATGACACGATCCAGCAAGACTTTGAGATATCTTCAGATGGCGAACTTCACCTTTCCATCAACGTGACCGATACGACTGAACTCATGGTAGTGAATATTATGTCACTGAATTACTCATACGAGTATAAAATGTACATACAGACAGGTTCAAAACCAAACGAGACAACATTTGATAAAGTCATGAATATATCAGATGGCCAAAGAGTATATTACAAACCAAGTATCGCAGACCAGGTGCAGAATATTGTAATTAAAATAGGTAAGTATATGACTGTAAACACTTGCTCACTCTGTCGAGATACTTATTAATTCTCACGAATAAAACCAAGGATATATGGCTTGAATAATAGCTACGTATTTTGTTCTTCCGTTAACAGATAACAACAACGGCAGTGTTCAAGTTCAAAACCATAACGTATCGTTGTCAGTATCCTTTGAAAGATGTGTATACTGGAGCCACGAAGACGTAGATTGGCTATCCGGTGGGTGTTGGGTAAGACAAGTTTATGTAGATATGCATTAATTGAATTTAATGAACACCTAATGTTTGAATGTAGAGGAAAATTTTGTGAGTTAAAAAGAACATTTATTTCCTATATTGCTTTTGCACACGTTTATATATGATCAATTCCTCTTTGATATTTTGTTTCAAATTAAATTTGCCAGCTTTACCTCTCACCACAGTTCGGTTGGACGCAGTAGGTCTAGATTTTAGTTTGAAACTTTGCCAGCTTTACCTCTCACCACAGTTCGGTTGGACGCAGTAGGTCTAGATTTTAGTTTGAAACTGTCGACTCTGTATGAAATGATCAACTGACTATACCCGTCTTCAATATCATCAAACACAATGTCAAAAGTGTAATGTGTTTGTGCTAATCCTCTAAGAAATGAATGTGGTGAATTTATATCATTACGTTCAATCCCTCACTAAATCTTCAATCGATCAGGTATACTTCTTCGTTATTTGATGCCCAAGTTACAAGGATACATTTATCATCACGTTTCCCATGATGCAACATTCAACATGGCGGGCTTGCAAGTTCCCTATCACATTATCTTATTCGTTATTTAATGACCAAGTTATAAGGATATATTTATTCTATTTCAGCCTGAAGTATCAGAGGATGGGACATCTGCTATATGTCATTTCAACCACCTGACATCCTTCACCAGCACTGACTTCGTTGTACCAGTCAATAAGATTGACTTTGACTATGTATTTAGCGTCAGTCTCAATCTTGACAATACTATCGTACTTGCAACCATCCTCACTGGTTTTGTCCTCTACGTGATTCTGGTCATATGGTTAAGAAGGAAGGATAAGGAGGACATCATTTCTGTTAGTATAAGACATTATTCGTCCGTGCATAATTTCAAGGGGTGACTACATTCTTGATAACAACTAAGCTGGAAAATTGTTTGTATTAGTTCCGTCAAAACATTGTCATATATTTAGAGTATCTGTCTGTCAATAATTGTATATGTATCCTCAAAAGAAAGTAACTTCAAAATATGTAGTACCTACATTCGTATCATTAAGCAGTAAAGGAAATGTTATTATATTCAATATATGTGAAGATTCCAATGTTTGAGAATGCAAAACTAAATATGCTCACATTTAGTTTTCTTCTTTTAGTGGATAGCATCGCCAGAGATGAATAATGCACCAGAAGAAAATCACTACTATCGCATAACTGTGTTCACTGGGGGTTTAAGGCCCGGATGTGGAACTAAAAGTTGTGTTACTATGTTAATGGAAGGTGTAGATGGACTCAGTCGTGTAATTCATTTACAAGACGATAAGGGACCACTTGTAAGTAAAGCTGTGTACGAATTGCTGTGGTTTTCATAATTTCACGACTTCCGACGTTGAACCTGTGACCTGTTGACGAATTGCAAAAACATATGCGACATGAAACTGACAAAGTAGCGACCTCTTTGAGGTGAAAAAGTGGCTCCTTTCTCGCCATCTCACTTCGTCGACTGACGTAATTTTGTGGTATAAAGTGTTTATTTTTTCCACTGATTCAAACGAAATACTTAGTCTTGACATTTTACTTGTGAATATACAAAAACCAAATTACTTTAGTTGTAGGATCAAATATTATCATTTGATGGTATGGAATCAACTGTTTTGTCTATCTTATACTAGTGAGATCACATTGCAAAATCAACCAGCGGGTGACAGTTTTTACAAATTGATAGGTCACAGATTTGCAACGAGCAAGTCAGAGTTTGGTTGGGCGCATGTTGCAGTTATTGCAATGATACATCAGAGGTTTCTGTCTTCATAAAACCCTCAAATATAACAATTATAACACATGTGAACAATGACTCCCAGTTTAGCATTTTAGAATTATGCTTCTTATGTCAATTGTCATTTTGTGAAATTTGCTTCACGTTTCAAGGTCAATATTAATCTTAAGTATGAAGTTGCATTAAGCTATATACATATATGTAATTTGTGTTTGCATTTAGAATTTATCATCAGGAAGTGTGTGTTGCCTGTTAGCGTCTGTGAAGGACCATTTAGGATCATTGGAAAACCTTCAAATAGAAATGCACGAGTCACCAGATAAAGGCTGTGACACATGGTTCTTAGACCAGATTGAAGTGACTGACCTACTGAAGGAAACAAGGTACACGTTTGTTGCCTTTATCATTACAACAGGAATACAACAAATGTATACTATAATGTATGTGCACAAGTAAAATACAAGCCATAATGTTACTATTTATATCAATTTTTACTTATTCACACTTTGAAAACTCCATCCCTCCTCAAATATGGTTTAATACTTGTTTTCCCTTCATGTTATAGCTACACCTTTCTTTGCTACAAGTGGTTCGGGAAAGACAACAAAGACCACGAATTGTTGAGAAAGTTAACTCCATCCGAGGGAGTTGATAAAGCGAGATTTACGCATTTGTTGGTTAATAATGTACATATGCAATTATTCAATGAATATCTGTGGGGATCAGTCATCTATCGACAGCAACCAAGTCATTTTACCAGAGTACAACGACTATCATGCATTGCGGCAACGTTGTGTCTGGTCATGATATCCAATGCAATGTTTTACGACACGGGAGACGAAGTTGCTAGTACAAAGACGTTGGACATAGGTATTCAGATATCGTTTGGGACAGTCTATATTTCGTTGATAAGCACCCTGGTAACACTACCAGCTCCTATGTTTATTGCTACATTCTTTAACAAATCTAAACGTCAGAATAGAATTACGCCAACCATTGCCAACATTGAAGACAACAAGAGGGAAACTAGACGTCACAGCATAATGCTATCGTGTTACTTAGTTACTGGTTGGATCCTCGTGTTCGTGTCGGCATTTGTTTCCACCTTCTTTCTGGTCCTATACAGTCTACAGTGGGGTGCAGACATCGCCAAGCAGTGGCTAGTGTCTCAGCTTACATCGTCTGCAATGTCAGCATTCCTTGTGGAACCTGTCAAGGTAATAGCTTGATAACAGAGCATACATGTATTTCGTTGTTAAAGAATATCTGAAAAGTTAACTTAAGCACCACTAATAATAACACTTTCGATTCGTAGTATATGAGTGCAAGGTTCTTAAGATTTTCATCGTTTAACCTTCTAGTATTTGTACTTTATTTCATGTGCACTATTTCAAGTATATTAAATCTTGTAGACACGCCTTTTATTATTATTATTATTATTATTATTATTAATATATATATATATATATATATATATATATATATATATATATATATATATATATATATATATATATAACTCGGTGAGTATCAATCTGCAAAGACAGTGCTCTATACCGCAGTGGCAGAGCGTAATAGTTTTAATATATATATATATATATATATATATATATATATATATATATATATATATATATATATATATATATATATATAACTCGGTGAGAATCAATCTGCTAAGACAGTGCTCTATACCGCAGTGGCAGAGCGTAATATTACGCTCTGCCACTGCGGTATAGAGCACTGTCTTAGCAGATTGATTCTCACCGAGTTACATACGCTCCTCCTCCAAGTCGAGCACTCTACTCAACCAGCTACCAGACCCAGAATGGAACAGCCACGTAAGGTAAACCTGAACTACTCTCTAAAGAACATTCCCCTCCCACCTTCGAACACTTACACAAAAAAACCCAAAACTATATATATATATATATATATATATTTACATACATACATACATACATACATACATACATACATACATACATACATACATACATACATTACATACATACATACATACATACATACATACATACATACATACATTACATACATTACATACATACATACATACATACATACATACATACATACACACACACATACATACATACATACATACATACATACATACATACATACATACATACATACATACATACACACACACACACACACATACATACATACATACATACATACATACATACATACATACATACATACATACATACATACATACATACATACACACATACACACATACATACATACATATATACATGTATGGCATCCTTTTTCCTTTCTGAAGCACAAAACCATATAACTGAAAATATTTTGTCTTCCTTTCCCCAGGGTATCATCATCGCCTTACTAATCTCTGTAATCTATAGATTATTGAAGAAGCCGCTGGATACGAGTAACGATGCAGACTTCAGATAGACTCTACAATGAAAATCCGCGTCATGTGTGAAAGTGATGAAAGTATATAGTGTAAATGCGATTATCATATTATCCAAAAATAACTTTTTTTAGCATAACCACACTTAACTCTTATTTGTACATGCCGATATACATATAATTATGTATATATAATCACCTATCACAAATCATAAGAAAATTAATTCTAGCTGGTACAATCCACTTCAACAGACTATCTCAAACCCTTCAGAATTATAGGATTTGAACAACTATACACCAGATAAAAGGTACCGCCAAATATGTTAATTAAAAATCTAGATACACTCATCAATGGTATAAATAGAAAACAGCAACATAGCAACCAGCTGGCCTAACTTCTATACACACCGTGCCAAAACAGGAGTACAATTGTAAATGACAATAGTCGCTGCCTTCAGCATTTCAACTTGATTTCTTTGACCGAACTGGGGAACCCCCGATGAAGAGGAACTCAGCCTGTTCGGAATATGGACTACACATGTATGGTTCATGGTGATATTATTTATAGACGGAGCCTCTCAGTGTCACGGATTGCATGTCTAGTTTGTTGATGTTATTATTTGAGCCAAAGAAGAGTATTTTCAACAGATTTTCAGTCATCGATTTCTTGATTTTGAAACAAAGATACAGTTGGGACTCATCTTCATAGAAATGAAAATCGATGTTGTTCTCCCAATGTTACCAAGTGGAGGTGTATGAATTCTGAAGAGAATGGGTCCAAGGACCTTTCTTTGTGGGACACCATACAGTATAGTCACGTGTGAGGTCTTGACGAGGTATCACTGGTTTGCAAAGACTGTTGACAGTTTCTGAGATATAATTCAATCCAAGTTAATGCAGATTCTGTAACACCTAAACGTTTTTTGAGTCGCGATAGGTTTGAATGGTCTACTGCATTGAAAGCTACAAAGAGGTCAAGTAGGACTAACATCGCAATGTTACCATTGTCAAGTGCTGAAAGAATGTCATTTTGTTGCCGGAGAAGGGCTGTTTCTGTGATGTGATGTTTTAGTTGGTTTGTAGTCAAACGCAGCAAGCACCATCACTCGCACCACGTTGTCATCGTTGTATTCACATTTTACGAATCATTATTTTTTCATTATTATCATGTGACCTCCATTAGAATACACTTTTATATCCCCGTTGAATTGCTGAACACTCTTAGTTTTTAGCATAGACATGATCTCATCAAACACTTCCGTAGGTGCCTGCTTTCTAAAGTCAATAGTTAGTGTCAAAAGGTCAAGAAGGTTATTTCCATCGACTGACTCTTCGTCAAAACATTCGTTGATTTTGATCCCCATATCTTAGATATTTATAGAGATATCTGCATCTGGAAGCTTTCTACGTAACAATGGCACCATGGTATCAAAGTCGACGACATACAGTTTGATGTTATTGTAGAGGTGTTTGTTAACTATACATTGCATGATACCTCTTGGACCTAGGAAAGAAAGGCAGGCTCATGAGAAAATTATATATATATATATATATATATATATATATATATATATATATATATATATATATATATATATATATATATATATATATATATATATATATATATATATATATATATATATATATATATACATACACATCAACATCTCCTGACGAGTGATTTACTCACGAAATAGGCTTGTAGAGACGAAAAACCCGACTTGATTTTCTTCTACCCTCATATATATATATATATATATATATATATATATATATATATATATATATATATATATATATATATATATATATATAATCTATATATTATGACATGTCTTTTGATTCTTTCAACAAGGCACACACACACCAGTATATAGACATGTATTCATGTAATATTTTGATAAGCTCCTTAAGCCACTTAATGTTCTTGATTAGTTGCAACTGCTAGTTTGGGCATGTCGTACAACGGCAAAGTTTTCGCGGCACTTGAGTTTTTCAGAATACTGAATGAGTTTCATTTTTTGATTATTACAAACTATAATTTATTGTTAGAGTGATCCAAAGGAAATAGAGCTGATCATTGCCGTCGATGGTATCGAGTACGACCGCAAAACTGGGACATCTTTCGAAAATGCGGAACTAGACAATTTTGAAAACTTTCGCGGCTACGAGATCTCGGCAAATGTACCGCGTGATCAACGACCTTCGTTTTCAATCTTTTAGCCGACGACTCGACTCGTGCGTTTGTTCTCTATCTGTGTTCTGCTTACTATAAGCCAACAAAGGGTTCGCATGGCAACGCATTCTTTCACTCTAACGCTGGGTATTGGGCGTGGTTAGAGAACGCGTGACCAGGTCTATCGCGACTTTCTGTTGCAAGGATGTGTGGTGATTAAGAAGAGGGGCTAACAAAACAACAACTGCCTCTGTGAAGATGATAACTTATTAACACTAGTGATATAGGACTCACAGATTTTGTGTTTAGCAGAGATACGTATTGGGATGAATACATGTAGGTTTGATCAAGGGCTGAAAATATTGGTCTTCTGCGGTGCTTGGTTTATTTTTCGAAGATTACAACAGTACATGGGGGATGGCATGAAGGCAAATCTAACCAAAAATGAATCTTACTTGGAGATTGTTGACAATTCACAACGAAACGATAACAGCTACCGCCAAAACCTCAACAATATCATCGAGGCAGCAGACTCGTGTCAAACTCGTCAAGTCGCCAAAACCACCGATGTTGGAACAGGAATACGAGATAAGAATGAGAAAGGTAATCCAGGTAAACCCATCCATGCAAACCAACGACAGCGACCACGTCGGCGACGACCCAGAGAAAATATACATCGTGAATTCAAAGACAGTGAACTACCCGTAACAAGTTATCGTCGTCTGATTGAGACTTTTGGCAATGAGGATAGCGTATGTGTTTCACCACGCTACTTGTACGAAAAATGTCATGACGTCGCACTAAAAATATCAGAAATCAACTCCTTGAAAAGAAAGAATGGTATTTTATTGGCTAAAATTCGTAAGTTAGAAAGCGAACTAGAAGCCAAAAATTTGGTCATCTTGGAAGAGATCAAGAAATTAGAAAATATCGATACTTTGAATTTTGAGAGAAGGAAGGCATTACGTGCCAACGACAATCTACGAAGAGAAGTAACAGAATTGAAAGAAGACATAGCAAGCCAGAAGGTAAAATTAATTACATTGTGATACCAAAAGCATGTGCACCTAAAAGGGGACAGTTTCATAGGTGGGGGTTCAGCTTTGTTTGACAAATGTGAAATTTAAGGTAAATTATCCAGGTTTCAAAACATCTACCCAATTTCCCCCCGGCAAAACAAGGACCCATATGAATTACGTTTTTCGGCCGGGGGTGGGGTGGCTCCAGTATGGTGTCTCGAGGTGTGTTTTGAACGTGATGCTCGGCGGGTGCGATGGGAGTGAATAATTTCTTAAAGCGATTTTAAACTTTCAATCGAGGATCGGAGGTATTTCATTAGCATGGAATAGGTGCGATTCTTTTCATGACTCCACATTTAGAGGGCATGCGCATCTGCCGACGAAAACAAGAACTAATCATTAGGGCCGGCTCTACGCAAAAAGTAGTCTTGCTGCTAGACGTTCGGGCTTTCTTTCGATGCTATAACTATAAGCGAACGAAGTTCGCATGTGAGGGCTTGCCCGAACCATCCTCGATAGCGTTGTTCGGCTGTGTGTCGTATTTTATCGGAAGAACATCCGAGGGCTAGCTGATAGACTACGCAAAAAGACGAATCCTAGCTCACCTGCCTATGAGCCCCTCTCCCTCGACCTCCCCGCATGCTTGCTGAATAGAAAGTTTCATCGTATCCATCAATAGTTTCATTCACATGTAAAACATACAAAAATCCCAAATATAACATTCTTATTTTCTTTCCTTCCACTAACAGAGCGATTTCAATAAATGGAAAACGATGATGCTGCGACGATGTTTACTATTGGAACTGACTTGGAAAGTCAGTGAAATGCAAATGACAAAATCTGAAATCACACCAGAGATGTCAGAAACTGTATGATTGAAATCATCACAAAGCTGAATTAAAGAAATTTACATTTCATGATATGAAAGATTATTCAAGACCAGCATATTTCAATAGTACTTTACAGAAATATCACAGACTCTTAAATTATTTCTGGCAGTCTATGTAATCGGTAGACTTTTTTGGCACTCACTTTATTCACAGTAAATGGTATAAAATCTATATCAGGTCAAAGGTTATTGTGAATCAATCTGTACTTATTCCGACCATAAAACAAATGTGCAATAAAACATTCATTTTGTTGCCAATTATTTTAAAAATATGAGAAAATATTGGAAACCATATTTGAGTATTTGATGAAAAATACACATGAAACATGATAACACATGCCTGGAGAAATTTCTCTTATATTGGCTTTAGAATATTCATTTATTTAAATATGGTACACAGTGGGGTATTGATGTACATGAAGTCAGAAAAGCTTGATAAAGAATACAAACACACATCAAGTACACTATTTGGTATGTGTGGTAGATTTTATTCTAAATCTACAGATGTTTACAAAGCTTGTCAACACTTGACAGGTTTCTTCCCAGGAAAATATTAGTATATTCCACGGAATTTATTTGTCTGACAAGTTATATACAGGTGATAATTAACACTACACTGTAATGAGGCTGTTCCTGAATAAAACACAGGATTGATTAAGAACATAAAAAGTAAAAGGTGGTAAAGAAAATTGAATTACAACTGCAGGAAAATAATATTTATTTCAAAACAAGTTTTGCTGCCATTTCCTTTGTACATTTACTTATTCAGAAAGATAATTTATTTCATATTTCATGTATATTGCAAAACGCTGAAATTACAAATCTTTTCACTGTTAGCTATTGTTAGCTATTGTGCTTAAGAGGCAAATTTATGCAAATTAGGTATGTACTTTGTGTTCAAATTTGATCATTTCAATCCAAATTCCATATGATCTATCATATTCAAATGTAAGAGCTACAATGTAAGATGAAGGAGCTACATTGGAAGATGAAGGAGCTACAATGTAAAATGAAAGAGCTACAGTGTAAAATGAAAGAGCTACAGTGTAAAATAAGAGCTACAATGTAAAATGAAAGAGCTACAGTGTAAAATAAAAGAGCTACATTGTAAAATGAAAGAGCTACAGTGTAAAATAAAAGAGCTACAATGTAAAATGAAAGAGCTACAGTGTAAAATAAAAGAGCTACAATGTAAAATAAAAGAGCTACAATGTAAAATAAAAGAGCTACAATGTAAAATGAAAGAGCTACAGTGTAAAATGAAAGAGCTACAATGTAAGATGAAAGAGCTATGAACATCTTTACATACAGATAAAGAGTGAAAACAGAGAAAGAAATTAAAAAAAGCTAAAATCTATAAACCTTATGGAAAATAGAGTCATCCATATGTCTTGTATCACTTTTAAAAGTCGTTCTCTAACCAAGTGTTTACTGTATATGCACTCTTTATAAGTACTTGTATTGTCTTACAGCTAAAATGATGTAGGCTTGGTGTTTCACTCGTGAGATTACAGCTAAAATGATGTAGGCTTGGTGATTCACTGATGGGACATTACAGCTAAAATGATGTAGGTTTGGTGTTTCACTCATGTGACATGACATTTAATCCACCCCCTCATACAACTTACATTTTCATCTTTCATAATCTCCACTGTTAAATGAGGTTTTGGAGGAGGTTATGTTTTAAATCCACTTGTCTGCTTGCAGGATATCTGACTTGTAATTTATACAAGAAACCAATGGAGGGACACATTTCTGACAGCTATCTAACTTGCTTGCAAATGTATCATCCTATTCACTGTGATAATTTCAAAAAAGGAACAATAAAATAAATTTTTGGGATAAAATGCTACTTTTTTGAGACATACACAATTATTTCATTAACCTCTTTGTCAACTTTAGATGCAATATCAACATGAAGTTGGTAAGATAGTCTGCACAAAGTCTGGGAAATTTGTTCTGAATATTTGAAAATTTTGCACTCATTCAAAAATATACAAATCATATATATATAGTTTTTTTTCCCCAAATATGGTCAGTTATTGAAAAGCGCTATGCCTAAGAGTCTCTCAGTAATGCTCCAGTAACTGAATATTCATGAATTTGTTCTCATTTTTTTACTTTTTTATGTTATAGTACTAGCTAAAGCTGGTATAACGAATGATCACTAACTACTTGGCAATTGTTTGGTTGCAAGATGCATTGCATGAAACAACACTTACTTTGTTACATTTAGGTTTGTTTTGTCTTTATTACATATAAAATAACATTTTCATCATAAAATGACGGTGCGGCAAGACATGAAGACTGCTTTAATTGTGAGTGCTTTATGGGAGAATGGCTAAAATGCCATCAATGAGAGAATTTTGGTATATATTTGTTGTATTTTTATTTCTGTCAGTTGAACAGTGCATTGCATTGTATTTACTTTTAATGTAATGTGCTTTATAAGAATTAAGGATTAAGATTAAGATCATGAGAGAGAGCAGGTTTTACTAGTAAATTGGTCAGGTGACACGGTCAGGTGACAACCACCGCCCTGCACATACAGAGTACATGACATTGTATAGGGAGATACATGATGCATTTTGGAAATGGAAATAGGTTTACATGTACATGGATGGATTGTATTTAGGATTTGTTGACACATATTTAAATGGTCTGAACTGTGCCACAACAGTGTACACTTCACCATCAATGAGTAGTACACAGATTATCAAATTATAAACAGAATGGTTCGACACTTTTAGGAGAGGCTTGGTTAATTTCAAATGATAAAAATTCATGAAAAATAAGGAAAAATTCAAGCTACTGAGGATTCATCATCATTTTTAGAAAAAAGTTCCTTTTCTACTAAATATAGGTTTTAAACATACAATATGTGGCTATTTCGTAGTCTACTTTGGTGATGCTTGAACACTTGGATAAAGAAAGAAAATAGTAAAAGTTTGGAAAGATCAAACAGATTTTAAAAAAATGAGAAAACAAGTTACATTGACATACAGAGTAGAAAATATTGCATCATCCTTAGTATCCCTGAAGTCCGTTGTAAACCTTCTGTTTTGATTGCTGCTTTAATAACTTTTCAAGATCTGGAAAAAGTAAGAAAGGAAAATATACTTAATCAACTCAAACTTGTGATTAGCTGATTATAGATGTTACTAATAAACTTGAGAGTATAGTTTCCATTGGAGGAAAATACTTTTTTATGTCTCGCATGTTTTTTTATATAAAATTACAAAAACAAGATCGAGACTGATAATGTGCATGCACATAAAATGTTACATTTGATCTCATTGTGAACGTAAGTAAACAGTTTTGTATTTGATTCATCTTCATCTCATCCGACAGTGATGTTAAATTGCATTCATAATGAGAGAAAATGTATCACCTTATATGCTTGTGTCCTATCAGTGTCTGTACTGTATTTTGTTTTATGTAATTCGCCATAAAAAATGTTATGTGACACGTAAAATATTGTGCCACCTAATTGAAACTCTGCATGTAGTCCCTCTAGTTTGATAGCAGACAATTTGATGCCCCTTTTCCAGTTAATCCTGTGTAGTATCAGATATTCATAGCTTCCCTGATCATACTGCCACCTAGAGGTCAGTTATAACTATGAACATTGTCATTGTGATAAGGATTATCAACAGGACAGATTGACAGACAGAAATGATATCCACAAATACATACTGCCACCTAGAGGTCAGTTATAACTATGAACATTGTCATTGTGATAAGGATTATCAACAGGACAGATTGACAGACAGAAATGATGTCCACAAATACATACTGCCACCTAGAGGTCAGTTATAACTATGAACATTGTCATTGTGATAAGGATTATCAACAGGACAGATTGACAGACAGAAATGATATCCACAAATACATACTGCCACCTAGAGGTCAGCTATAACTATGGACATTGTCATTGTGATAAGGATTATCAACAGGAGAGATTGACAGACAGAAATGATATCCACAAATACATACTGCCACCTAGAGGTCAATTATAACTATGGACATTGTCATTGTGATAATGATATCAAAAGGAGAGATTGACAGACAGATGAGATATCCACAAATACATATTGCCACCTAGAGGTCAGCTATAACTATTTCATCAAACAGGACAGCTCAATGCTCTTTCCTATGTGGAACTGCTTGTGCACTACAATGTTTGTAATTCATTTACTCCAGTAAGCTGATGAACATTTTTGGTCAATCATACTTTTAGTAATTGCTTGGCACACTTACTATTAATATACCAAGACATAACAATGTAACAAAATGTTGACAAGAAGCGAGAAAAAATTACCTTTTTTGTCTTCCTCACTAAATTCACCTTTTGGGAAATCAACATCAAATGTAATATAAAGGGTTCCTTTAATGTTATTATTGTCATAGTTTGGCATGCCTTCATTTTTCTTGCGTATCCTGGCACCTGGCCATGTTACTTTATCTCTCTGTACATGTACCTGTAATGACAAAATCAGAACATAATTCATTTTTTTGGCACATCCTGGCAAAATGTCATCTCACTTTATTCCTCTGTAAGAAATAATGACAAATGCAGAACTGAAATTGACATTGGTAAGAACACCAGGACGAATACAACATATTTAAGTGTTTTTGCTAAGGTCTGGGATCCCTAGTAAAAGAGGGGGGGGGGGGGGATTGGTAAAATATGCAAAGTTTTCCATACCATGTACCATAATTTTGATGGGGAATCCTGGTAAAAATGCCTGAGGAACCTGGGTAGATTTTACCTGCTTACTACCCTTAAAAACACTGGTAGGGAACCCTGGTAAAATGTATGGGGAACCCGAGTAGTTTTTACCTGTTTGTCTCCCTTGAAAAAAGACATTGGAAGGAGGGAACATGGTAAAATGTCCAGGGAACTAAGGTAGATTTACCTACTTGTCGCCCTAAAAGGGGAACACTACTCCAGGAAATAGAGACATTTCAATAATCTATGGATTCTAGAGAGTCATTTCATGATTTTCTTTACATCACCTATAATTTCTTGCAATTTCAGAGAAGCATTAAGTTCATCTTGTGCCTTTATAGGATATCTTTGCTATGGGCTGTTGCATTATGGGAGTCAGCAGAAATAATATATTCAAATTGTATGTTGAATATTCATGAGTCCTGAGTGCCTATATCCTTCAGTGTAAAACATCTCATGAATATTCATCGTTCACAAATCTTTGTAATCTCTTACCTTGTGGCCATCTAAATGTGTTATCTCCATATCAAAACCAACTAACGCATCCCGTAATGAAATTGTAACATTTGTGTACAAATCATCTCCTTTTCTTTCAAACAAGGGATGTCTGTAATAATAATGACGAGAAAAGAAATCATTTCAAATTTAAAGAGTGACTAATAATTAATTTGCTTACTGAAATAAACACTATTAGTTCTAGTAACAAGCTGACAAATGTTCCTTCACTGCCAGATGAGCTACAAATTCCACCTTGGATTCTTTCATTAAACTGAAACAGATAATCTTTGATATTTGTGAAATTGAATGCCGGATAAATTCTACATTCTACAGGTTTCTTGATTTTTCTCAGGATGTTAGATTTCATATAAGTCTAGCCAAGCAGCTTTCTTATACATGAAATACAATTAGTATCCTACACTTTTACACGCATTTAGTTTTAGACGGCTGGGATGAGTATTTGGTAAGTCTTTATTTTATAAACGTATTGAGAATGTATTGTGTGTGTGTGTGTGTGTGTGTGTGGTACAATACTTACTTTGCCTGAACTATAATAAATCTGAGATCTCCAGGCTCACCATCTATGTGTGGTTCTCCTGTTGAAACAACAAAGTACATGAATGTTATTCTGTACACCATCAAATTTTTAAATAAAGAGATGCAAGAAAACAGTTTGGCAAAATCTGTTGAACAAACAACAGTGGAAATTTTACTAGCACTTCTGAAACTTGTTATGTTATCAGAATTTATTTTGTTATGTTTTACAATTCACAATACAACACAGTATAACACTAAATAATGCAATACTTTATTTTCAGAAAAATTCCCAGAAAATGTAAGTCTGATCTACAATTCTTAGTGTAGTAGTGGGCTAGGATGTGAAAATCAGTTGTCTAACAACTAGTTGAGTTTGATCTTTGTCGCTGTCGTCGTTGTTGCCGCCGCCGTCACTATCGCCACCACAGCCACCACCACTGCCACCACCTTTTTGTGTGTGTGAGAAACCTACTATGGCTTACCTTCTGAGATAAATGGATATATATGGCCATCTCTCATGCCTGGTTCTATTTCAATTTCTAATAACTTTTCTTCAGATACAAATCTGTAAACAGAAGAAAGACATGTTATATAAGTATCCTGAAAGGTTTGCTTGCATTTGGTATGAAGGTATAGAGATGGATGGTCAGTAAGTAAAATCTACCTGAAAAATTAATACATACACTGAAGTATCTTCACATAAAATTTCATATGTGTTGGTAAACCATTGCATTAAATTAAACTTTGTTCCAGACACAAACACAAACACAAACACAAACACAAACACAAACACAAACACAAACACAAACTTGAAAATTGTACCTGAATTTTTCAACTGCACACTTTAATCTCTGTCAACAGATTAACCCACAAAAGTGTAATTTGATACTAACAAGTTGATTTAGACTTACTTTACATTTGGACATTCATCACAAACATCTCTAGGTGACATCTGAAATCTTCCTGGGCCTAATTGTATTGTTTGCATTTCTTGATGACAATTGCACTTCCTGAATCCAGGTGCTTCTCTAGCCACTGGTTTATACCGAACAACCTGAAAAAAATCCAGAAAAGACTTTCTAAGGACAGATAATGTGATTGGAGTCTGATTTAGAAGACTCTCACTTGTACGCATCACTATATATGTCTATGTATGTATCACATTGTATTGCACATGTACATTACAACAACAGCAGTTAAAGGCCAGGGTTTCAATCCCAGGTTCTTACATTTGTGTTATCATGTAAGTGGATCTGTTTTTCTGGACAAATTTTTCAATAGCTCTACCAGACAAATATTTTTCACATAAAGAGTTTACTTCTATCAAGTAATCTGAAAAGGGGCTTTCATGAGGAGTTAGAGTTGGAGGGGTTGGGGTTGGAGGTGGAAAGGGGATTGGACAATTGCTTGATGACGTATTAAATTCAGGGGACTTCATCTTTTCATCCTTGGCAAACTCCACTAATCAGTATGATTCATACCATGTATACATACCATATATATTACAGTACATGTATATGAATTCCATTTAGCAGTACAGTTTTGGAGACAATGTTACTTGTATATATGTGATGATAGTTGTTGTAATCTACATACAGCTATCAGAGTGGTATACATGTATGTGTAACTCTATAAAGCACCTACTATGTACATTTGTACCTTTAGTTCCCCACACTTGTCCTGAGGTACATTTTGTACTTTCCACAATTATATCTCTAAGGAAACAATACGTATTTCACAGATTTTTCTTTCTCTATTTCTACCTGGTTATAAAACCATTCACAAAATTTACAAGTTAGGATATCTTTTTTGAACGTCTGATGACAATACGGAACTTGCAAACCTGCCATTTTGAATGTTGCGTCATGGGAAATGTGATAATAAATGCTAATGAATTGGTATTGTAAACAATACTGTTACATTGCTTGCAACCATGAATGATCAATTCATAGTTACCCTGACCACTGTGGGAGGTTTATTTTATCGGTAACTCCAGATTAGGTATTACGAAAACCACAGATAATCCCATAGTCCTTTGCATCTGAGCATGCTCAGTCTGGATTGCAAGTTCCCTATTAAAAGATGGCTATACAAAGAAAATGTTCAACCTCTCACCTCAACAAAGTCTCCTGTATACAATTCTTCTAATGATACTTCTAAAGTCATTTCTATATCAGCACCTCTTGGTATATCATCCCGATGTCCGTGACCGCCAGAGCTAAAATGAAACCCACCAAAGCCAAAATCACCAAAGAAACTAGAGAATGGATCACCATGTCCACCCATACCACCTTCCTTCAGACCTTCCTCACCATGTCTGTCATACGTTTTCCGCTTGTCAGCATCAGATAAAACCTGAAATGAAAGGAAATAAAATTACTTGTCTAAGAAATGAAAACAGTGCATGTGGAAGACGCTTTGTATAACCTTTCAGGTTACAGAAATGTTGATTCCTGTTATGGATCAGATATATTCTGAAAAATCCAATTATGTCGATTATGTTACCAAGGAGCCTGGAGATTTTTAAACTAGTAGCCAATCAGATATTATATTTGTGAGTTTCATGACATTTTAAAACTAAATTAAACTTGAATGTAATCAGAACATAATTTTTTTTTGTAACTATACAGCCATAAACATGGAAAATTGTATACACATGAAATGGTACTATACATATTTGAAAAAAAATATGCCTGGTATGAAATTTTAGTAACAATTTTCATCCATATTGGGCAGTAGTAAAATGAGTACTAGGCCGTAGACATACTTATAATACACCATGTGTATACAAATGTACCATATTGTACATGCCCCATTACAATAGTTTCAATATGGTGACTAACACATTAGAATTTCGCATGGGTGATTGTCAACACATTTACAGAATTGAGTTTATTTTTTTCTTCTCAAATTATTCATTAGTTTCCCAGTGAGTTTGTCAAATAGAAGTAAAGCAAATGCATTTTGAATTGGTAATTATGAAAAAAAAATTGACAATAAATATAGGTTGTTTCATACCAGTTGGAAACTTATTACATTTTGTTACACTTGTACCACCTAACTTAGTACATAATATTACTGTTGTGTCACCTAACTTATTACATAATATTAGAGCATGCGTTGCAAGTGAATATCACTATTTTTACAGACATTAAGATAATTAAGTCATCGGAAATGAAAAATGTCATTAAAAACAATTTATGTAGATACATGTACTCTTCTAAATATCCATGACAGAATGTTGATATTCTTGATAAATTTGATTTGAAATTGATACAGGGGAGTTTTTTTAGTTTAATTAAATTTGAAGGATTGTGAACAAAGTTCCCTGAGATATTGAATAGAACAAAAAATTTAAATATTTGTCACTTTTCTTTTTGTTCGTTTAAAATATTCTTATTTTTTACCTCTTCTTTTAAGTTGAGTAATCATTGTTCAGTTTATATTTGTTGACCTATTCATATTTTTTATCAGCTAGCCATCGTTAGATTTGTCAGTTTTTTTCATCACAATGATGTTTCTAATTCTATTATTTTATTAAAAGAGCCAAAAATGTCATTTCATTTCATCCATTTTTTATAAACACACAAACAGCTATAAATAAAGTCAAATCTGTACTCCCATGTTTGCATTTTTATAGATTTTGTGTCTTGTCTGTCTGTTTGTTTGATTTATGTTGTTGCCAGAATATGTATTTGAAAAATCATGTCCATCAAAATAAAATTTATTGGATATTGATATTTCATATAAAATATTTTCCATATACATTTGTATTTCTTTTTTCAAAACCACTATATTTGAACAATAAATTCAAAAGTGAAGTAAACAAACTGGTAGTATTTAAACTAACAGCTGGAAGTCAACCACAGAATACATGTACATGTACATGCATATACACAATACAGAATTCAATGGTTGACCTTTACCCTGCTGCTATGCAAATGAGGTCAATCTTGTAAACCAATCAGGAATAGCCACACTAGCTATTATAATTGACACTTATCGTCAGTGTAACAATAACCATGTGAATACTACAAATCAATGTATTCACTGTTGATTTCTTTTTTGTAACATCCTGGCTGCAATATTTGATCAAAAATGACAATTTTCATCTCAAAATCTGTTGAAACTACAGTATGTTTGCGATTATAATTGACTGGAAATATATACAATGTATATTCGATTTGACAAGCAAGGACATCATCGGATAATTTGTTCTTGTTGGTATATAATGTGGAATTAACATTCAAAGGCTTGAATGCATATTTACTATGATTTGAAGTGTTTTATTACAATATCACAAAATAGACATTTTCTCTACACTTTCCTAAATAAAAGAAAATTTGAATTCTTTTTAAACATGCATCAACTGCAAAAGTAAATGTCAACATCTCAAAAAGAAAAATGATTCCTTTATGTACATGGTAATAACCATGGCAACAAATTAGTAAATTAAAAATCAAGAATTTTTTTTATTATTTTCACAGAAGAAGTAAACAATATCCCTGCACTGTCATTACCTCATAAGCTGCACCGAGATCCTGGAATTTCTCATTTGCAGTAGGATCATCTGGATTTTTATCCGGATGCAATTCCATGGCTAATTTACGGTATGCCTTTTTAATTTGCTTGGTTGATGCATCTTTGGGTACACCAAGAATTTTGTAGAAATCCCTCCTATAAAACAAAATGTGACATTGGCAATGACAATCAGAAAGTCATGGATAGACAGATGGATAGATGATCGCTTGTTGTTGTTATTGTTCACATCTTTTTTTACCCCTTTGTTTATTTGTTGACCATAGAGACCATTTTACGTTCACTATTGCATACATCGCAGACATAGAACTGTTTACAGTAAATCGAGTAATATTCGTGTATGAGGGATTTAAAAAATGAAGCTAAATGGCTGGTCACAATTTTATATCAACTGGCGTGTGCTCGAATAAATAACTGAATGTCGACTCACTCTATTTATCATTTCTATAACTTGTATTTATTAATGACACTTCATGATATTTATAGGATACTTATAGATTATGGAAACATATATTTTGGTGCCGAAAACTTGAGAAATAAGCTGACCTAAAAATAAATGAATGAACACTGAAATTTGATTAGTTAACATAGGGGTTCCGAGAGCTTCCGCATTAGATGTTACACGTGTACTTCCTACGGACGGACGAACGGGCGACGTTCATCGTCAACTTATTAAAACATTAATCATCACAATTGAGTAACATGAATATAAATAATACCAACGCGTTGTTCTCTGTTTGAAAGACGTGATTAATGTTCAAAAGGCGATCACTTACCCCGCTAAAACAGCCAGCGAAAGGTGTAGAACAAGGAACCAAATAGTAACCGGCGACGCCATTTTACTCAAGTAGCGACTTTCAAACCGAAAGAGGGCGCTCCGAGAGGCCTAGGATGATTCCATATTCTCGAAGGGATGTGTAATTTTGCAGTTAATTTGGTTTTTCTTCATATTTTAGAGAATTGAGTATGCACATAAATGCTACAGCATGCTAGAATAATAAATAATGTAATGAAAATAATGAAATGTGATTATATATGTTTGAAATGAGGATTGCTGTTTATTTTACATAACGAATTTTGACTTTACACCCCACCTTAGTTCCGTCCACTTCCAACGCGAAACATCATCAATATGGCGGATATGTCGATATTGTAAAGGTAAGACCACCTGTAAAATATTATATATTTTCCTAAATCTGACACTTTTGTGAAATCTAAAGAATTTTTAATATATGAATTATACAAATCTATATTTGTGTATTAAAATAATTCTTGAATTACGCCAATTTTAATTGTAAATTTGAAGAAACTGCATATTGCCTGTCGTTTCTTTGAATATGACAAAATGGTGGTTGTTCATGTCCAGGAACATTTGTTCAGCTGTCTGTCCACATTTGCGAGAGATCGGGTAATTAAACACAACTAAAATGCTAGTTTGTTTATTTTATGTAAATAATATTGTTATTGTCTTTCAATCCTGCAAATAATTGATAGGCCAGGCTTTCAATCACAACACTCCTTTATACCTGGAGTTCAAAGTTAGCATCGTCACATCACATTACATTTATGTGTCGGCCTACGTAAAATATTCGTAACGTCTGCTAGAAAAACGATTAAGAAAAAAATAGTTCATGTGATGCTGAATGGAGTATTCTTTGCTCATGTTGAGAATAGATTATCTGATCACAGAAAATAGATGGGTACAAATTCCTGTTTGTGTGACCTCAAGAATCTAGTATTGTCTATTAAATGTCAATACATGTATCTGCCTAACACGTATTACATTTCTATCACACAGATATGATCTTAGTAGTAAACAAAGACATTGTACTACGTCACAGACAAGTCTGTAATTGTACACGTACGAAAATATCCTCAGTTTTCCTTTTGGTAATAATATTTAAATACATGATCTATCTCTACATACATGTACTATTTAGCATTTCTATTGTGACCTGGTGATGATTTGATTTACATTACACATTGTATACTGGTGCTTCATAATTTGTCATTCACATAGGCACATCTTGCTGGTAGGTGGCAACTAGACAAAGGTATCTTTCATTGTTGAAGGGAATTTTTATGGGCAACACTGACATGTTATGTGACTCAAAACTTTCTTATCCTGGTACTATGACTAAACTACAATTTTTGACTTATCTTAGTTTACAATAGACAATTGACATGAAATAATGCAATACATATACATTGTTTTTGTATATTGTGGTGTATGAGTCAGCGTACACACATAAATACATATACACATACACATGCATACAAATACACACATACATGAATGCAAATGCGATAGCTGTATATCCGTTTTAGTTTGTGGTTTTCTGAATATTCTTCCCTCAATGAAATCAATTAATCAATCTACACACACACACACACACACATACATACAAATACACACACATACAAATACACACACACACACACACGTGTAAAAGTGTCTCACTTGGGAGAACAGTGACCAATGCATGCCATATTTATAGCAGAGTATTAGAAACTTATCCGAGGAATTAAGAAGTCACAAGTTGTAACTCTGAGTTTCGAACTTGTTTTAAAAGCATGAAACTCTGAGTTACAGAATTCCTTAGATTAAATCAATATCTGTTTTATTTTTTATCCTAGGAAGTGTTTGATGGTATAAGGCCTGTTGATTTCAGAGATTGTGCCAAAACACTAAGGTCCATATTGGCCACTTTATCAATAGCTAGTTTCTGAAGATTTTGAAAGCATAACAACAACCAAAGAATGGATTCTGGGTAAGTGTTGTTTTATGGGTATTACATACCTGGTCCAATTTGGCCATCCAAACACAACATAAACATGTGTGTTTTAGATTATTACCAGTAAAATATTGAGCATTAGTCACCATTATCAGTACAAAAGTGAACAGGTTCTTTGACAGCCCTCATCCATGACTCTTAAAGGAGTATAATTTTTATCTGATATATGTATCATTTGTTTCCAGCACCCAGATTTACCAATAAATTAAAACAATAGGAAGCCATAAGATAATGTGTTCTTTTGTAGAACCTCGAGAGGGTTCTGCCAGAACTTCTTCATGGCTCTGTCAGAATTACTTAACTTCTCTGGTAGTTCTGGAAACTAAACCCTGCAGAAACAGTATTTTGTAAGTGTGGTTTATACATAAACAGACTCAAATGTACTATTAATAAACTACTTCATGTCCCATTTATACTATAAGAATTATGTTTACTTAGTGTGACTGTGTACTGTGTGGGGATGTTGTCACCACAGATGTTTACAAAACCTGACAACAGCTGTAGTATTACTATTATACATGTATCCTTGGTATAAATTTGTATGACTCATTACACAAATAGAACCAAAACCCCAGGAACTGAATTTGCTCTAGTTTTGGAAGGCAACCTTAATTTTTCTCCTCATGGTTATTGCAAACACCTTAATTCATTGTCTATGGTATAATACATGTAGTGTAAATTTAAAAATTGTTGTATTGGCCTATCAGGAGTGAGATAGAGATTATGTAAATTATGAAAGGTAGAAGCGACATTCACCCCTGCTAGGTGAATATGAACTGTCATAAATTGTATGCACATGTATAATATTGCATCAGAAATTACCCTCAGTGACCTTGATTGACACAGGACAGTTTATCCTAACCTGTAGGGGTGGGGGTTGGGGCCCATGTGTACAATGTAGTACATACTCCATGTAGAAGTTAGAACAGTGGATCACCTATGTTTGACATGACAAATCTTGTTCATGTTAGTGGGTCTAATACATGTACATGTACATGTATGTCCAGGTCAAACACGTGTGTCTAGTTATGAATATAAATTAAAGCAGTTCCTAAGCTAACCCTAACTCCCTAACTTTAATACAGTTGTGTATTCATTGTACACTTAATCCACTATTCTACATTTTTGCCAATTTTGAAACTCTTGGCAAATTGAGAAACTCGGAATAAGACATCCGGAATCAAGGTATACATGTAAGAGTAGAAGGTCATATAGGTGGACTTATTTTTGGGTTTTATCAACTGTGAGTATAAAAATTGATAATACTGTAAGAAATTGCTTGAATAGTTTCCAATGTGGTACTGGTATTGACTCAAAAGAGATATCTTTCTTGAGATTCGATGAAGGATAGGATAGCACTAGAGTATATTTCTTCAAACGAATCTAATTTTAAGCACACATTGTATATTTACATAGATGTATATTGAAATTTCTACCATAGACATGGTTTTGGAACTTGAAGGCAAATTTTGATATGTAAGCAGTATATGTACATATTGCTATATCAGATTACTAAAACATACAATATACAATTCTTATACTGGTAACTCAGTAGATTTAATCTATTGAGTTATCAGAAGTGATTTATTGTTTACAGAACAACAGTATTTTTTTATGCGCATTCACGGATAATCATTACAACAGCTGTACAGGAAAATTATTTCCATTTTGGTGGTAATGTTACTACTGGGTTTGCATCAGTCTGATTAAAATCTGATGTGGTGAAAGCAGCTAGATGTCCTTATTTACCTCTGTTCATCGTGTTGTGACATTTGTTTTGTTCGGCCTGATCGCCACCTTCGTGATCGCCTTCGTGGAAGGCGGCAATCACTTGGTACGAAAACAAACGACACAAAACGATGGAAATAGAGGTAAAGAAAGCATTTAGATGCTTTCACCATGTCAAATTTTAATCAGATTGGGTTTGCATGTACATGATTGTACACAAACATGTACATACAGTGAGATTTGTACCCAATACATAGTAATAATATATTGCACTTTATCTAAAAGTCTCTTGGTAATAGTCTGTACATCAACATATCCTGTCAAATTTAAAGAAAAGTAATGATTTGTAAGTGTGAAGATGTGCAATGCTAACACAGGGCAGTACTGTACATGTACATCAGCTGTGTGTTAATGCCAGGCTAGCCCAATGTTATCAAGGGCTGATACTTATCTAGCTAATCAGAAAGGGATTCTTGTGCTGTACTTGTACATACTGTACATGATTTACCTTAGTTTGGATGCCAATATGGTTTCTAAATATGAATGGAGGTGTAAATGGTAACAATACTGTATAGGGACTACATGTAGACTAGATGCACTTGTAGATCAGCAAAGAAGCTAATATTCAAAGTCTAAAATTGTTTAGTGATTGAAAATATCATAATTCTGTACCAATTTCTATAATTTCCTTTCTTTGTCTTCATGGTAACAGTAATAACTCAGATCATGAGGAGCAGGAGAGGTGAGATGTGATGTGATGTGATGTGATGTGATGTGATGTCATGTCATGTGATGACAGTTTTACATTGATTTAGATGTGCTTTGTGTTCACTAGTGGTTTGTAGTGATTACATGATATATGTACAATGTAAATAATTTATTGTCGTCATAACATTTTTGTGTCAAGCAAAGTCTTCAACATTTCATGTGTGTAGATAATAATATGTTTATATATTTAATCATAATTCTACATATATGCATGTATAATATATGAACAGTATTTTATTTCTTATTTTTCTCATATTGTGTCATGTATTTTTTTAAACTTCTCCTAAATTTATATTACCTAGCATTATTTTTATTCAGAAATCCTTGTCATGTGTTACTGTATGCAGTTATTGGAGTTCTTTATTTCAGTATTATGTAATTTCTGTATCACATGTTAATTTATATCCAGTCATAGATACAGTCACAGCTGTATATAGAAATTCATTTTACCACATGTAACCTTATTTAGATGTAAATTGTAATTTATAGTGGTAAGTTGATAAGTGCTACATTGTGTACAGAGCAGACAACATGATGTACAAATGTACATTGTACACGTGTCTGCTGCCATTTTTCCAAACTGAAATATCCATAGTTTGATTGACAATCAGATGTAAAAATGGTTGCTGTATTTAATACTATAGTGTACTGTGTAGGACACAACATTAATTATGCATATGCATATTAACATGTCTTCAATCTTCATGTATCAGTAAGTACTCTGTGCCCATTTCATTATTTTTAGTTTAAATTCAATGTATGAATCCAACAACAGCATTTCCTAACATTTCAATTCATATATTGGTTTCTTGTAGCGGTGGATTCTATCGTGAGTCATACGATCGCCATGTACAAAATTATGGTAACAACCAACCCAAATCTGTGGCAAGTAAAGTACAGAGACAATATTGGGTAACCAAACAGGCTGTTATTAAGAAATTTGGTAAGAAGGAAGATGAATTTGTTGTGGCTGGTGACGCTGAATTAGATGCCAAATTAGAGGTAAGGTTTTGTGTTTTGTTGACTTTATATTTTGGTATATTTTATACTATCCTGATGATGTTCTATTAACAGGGCAAAAGCTAGTCAGAACTTTTGGAATCCCTTGGAGTTGAGTTTTGTTGCAGTGTGCCCTCTAATGATAGCCAAATGTTGTTGTTGTTGTTGTTGTGAGTCAAAATGATAGAAACTGGCATTTGTCTAGTGAGTCACCACATACATGTAGTAAGAGATAGGGGAACACCGAATTTTGGTGCATCTTTAGAAATTATGTGCATCAGTGGCACGTCAAATTTGCTTGGAGGACACACTGCCATCCAGTTTTCATTTGCATTTTTATGAATACATGTAGGTATATTAGAACTACATGTATGTAAGTATTTTCACTTGTAATGAGTAAAAAGCTTATAAACTTGGCTTGTGTCATTTTAAACTTGTAATGTTCAGCAAGCAAAGTTGTTACATTTTACTACATATATATTATTCTTTTATGATATACATTGTAAAGAATATCAAAAGTGTAATACACATGCATACTAAAAATATAAAATATCTTTTAAGTAAAACATCACAGTCATTTAGTAGGTAAATGGTGAACTTTTCATTAGAATCCTCACATTTCATAATTTATTGTTTTCTATTTTCTTTTCTGCTTTCATTTCTATGGCAAGGTGTTCCGCACAATCCAAAAATCTTGTATGGATTTATTACGGGTAATTGAAAAGTACCAAGACAATATATGCAGTAAGTTAAATCTCATAACTGTTAAGTCTCATGTCTGGTCTATGGACCTTAATTAGTTCCTAGGGAACTATTTCCGTGGCCCTCACTAGAAATGTTCTTTCATTGCTTTCAAAGATTGTGTACACATTTTTCTTCTTGGGTCAAGTCAATTTCAATTCAGTAATATGCTTCACATATTTACATACGGTGTATATTATACATATAGTTCATGTATATGAGTGTTAAATATGAACATATGTAATGATAACTTAACAGCAAAACACTAAACAATGTGTAAAATGTTTGTTATTGTACGTACAATACCAAACTTTTTACATTTTTTGCATCTTTTTGCAATGTATTGAGTTATGAACATGGACTTGGTCAATGTTCTTTCACATAATTTTTTCAAGTAGAAAAACATAGTAAAGCTGTTTTATCAAATAAAAATCCAAAATAAATACCAAATTCTCATCCATATGGCCACTTTAAATGTGATTTCTTGTCTTTACAGCATTGTCTCAAGAAGAAAATGCCATGGGAAGGTTCCTAAAACAACAAAGTTCAACAGACAAGACCAGAGCTGGTAAAATGATGGCAGCTGTTGGCAAATCACTTAGTTTTACTTCACAACAAAGGTGAGAAACTGTACCTCCATTTAGATAGGTATAAACCCTTCTAACTCCTACTTTTGTTAGGATCAGGATAGTTATTATGTTGATGTCTGTGTAAACATATATGTTCTGAAACCTTTCTCAACAATCCTGACTTAGGACACCATGGGAGTTCTTCTTAAATATTTGCAAGTTTTTCAGTGTATGGTCATTTGTGATTTCTTTACTGTTACCATTCAGGTATGAGTTTGGAGAGGGTATGAGGATGGCTATGTTAAAGTAGGGTTAATGTTTGTGAGACTTGTTTAATCAAAATGTTTAAAATTATTTATTGAAGGGGTAGACATTTGAAGACAGGAAGAAAATTGCTTTGACTTTTAATGCCAAGTTCATTGCTGACATTTTGGGAATGCAAGATTAATGTGTTAAACTCCTGTGGCTTTTTCCTGTCACTAAGTTTTTCCCAATAGTCTCACATTATTGAAAAGTGTTCTTTGCCTCATTACGAAATTATGTCAAGATATGAAATGTATCTTTGTTTTCAGATTGGCACTTAGAGCACCTTTAGTTCGACTTTATCAAGAAGTGGAGACGTTCCGTTACCGTGCTATATCAGACAGCTTAATGACAATCAATCGAATGGAAAGCAGTAGAACAGAATATCGTGGGGCATTGCTCTGGATGAAAGATGTGTCGCAAGAACTAGACCCTGATACCTACAAACAATTAGAAAAGTTTAGAAAGGTAGGTTCCTAGCGTTATTGTTACAGTACCTGATGGTTAGTGTACACGGAGCAATCATTTAGCAAGATTAGGATATGGATATTAGTGTTACATTGTATGTCTGAAGATCTGAAAGGTCTGTGATTAAGAATTACTCTTTCAATATGGCTTCATCAGGCGTAGCGTGTTTGTAGTGGAGACTGTGTTGTAGTAAGACCTTGGAGTTTACCTTGGAGCTGTACTTCAGATGGTTGCAAAATAAAACCAAAAGGTGAAGACAGAACCTCTGTCTCTGGATGCAGCTAGCATCCCTCAGTAGTGTCTTTGCTTTAAAAGTGAGCAGAATAGCCTGAGAGACTATGGAAACTGAATACGTTTAGAGTGCCAGCAATAACTCTGTTATTGTACATAAAAAAATTATAACCAGTTTTTTACTTACATGTATTTATGGCCAATGAATTACAGGTACATGTATGAGTACAAATAATGTCCGTATGATCTTGCATTTAACAGTCTTTGCATGTACACGTACGTACATATAAGTTACATGTGGCTGCATTGTTTGTTTGTTTGTCCTTCTGTAAATAATCGAAATTTTCATCTCTTTAGGTACAAGGCCAAGTCAGGTCAACAAAACAGAAGTTTGACCGGTTGAAGAATGATGTATGTCAAAAGATTGATTTACTTGGAGCAAGTCGATGTAATTTATTTTCTCATACCCTAGCCACCTACCAAAATACCTTGTTACATTTCTGGGAGAAGACGTCGCGTACTATGAGTGCTGTCTCTGAGAGTTTTAAAGGTTATCAGTATTACGAATTTAACATGTTGAAGGTAAGGAAAATTGAAACAAACACAACAAAATGAGTATGTAGGATCATGGTTAAGATGACAGCAAGCAAACTAACTAATCAGCTAAATATGAACATAGACACAAACTGAAACTATTATTGCTACATGGTGATCTAAGCTGTCAATGTAATTACACTTACAGTAGGGTGGTGTCTCTGAAAGTGAGTGTTCCTCAAGTAGCAGCACATTCAACCTCATTCAGTGTTTTCACTATTTACACTCATAGTAGACATGTGTCTCTGATAGTGAGTGTTCGTCAAGTGGCAGCACATTGACCCTCATTCAATGTTTATTACTCTATTTACACTCACAGTAGGGTGGTGTCTCTGATAGTGAGTGTTCTTCAAGTAGCAGCACATTCCACCTCATTCAGTGTTTACACTCTTGATTACAGGGTGATTACATCCATATTAAACCAAGACACCACTATCACCTTGTTGTGTATTAATCTACCTGATGCAGCTGTAGCAGTTTTAGTTTGTGTCTATCATAGTTTGCTGTTACATGTAGTTTGCTTTCTACGGTAGTTATTTTTCAAAGAAAATGACAAGCTAGAGTAACTTCTTTTAATCTATAAAGAGTGTTTCGAGAACCTTTGGAATAGTTTATTATATTTGTTTCATTACTTACATGATTGTATTGTATTTCAGATATATCTGGATATTTTCATTTTTCAACACTCTGTTATTTTTAAAGCTTGTTCTTTTTCAATGTTAAAAAATAAAACATGTACCCCTATCTCATGAGTATTTTCTGGCTGAATGAAAAAAAAAAAACAGTCGCTAAGAATAACTACATTTAAGTTATGAAAACATATGAAATTCTTAGAGTTGGAACATTTGTAGTCATATTTTGAGTGTCATGGTACCAGTGACGTACAAGGGAGGTTTTGACATAGAACAACCAGGGTATAACTATATTTTTGTGCAAAGCATAGACCCTCCACCCACATGGAGGGTCTATGTGCAAATATACAATACGCTTGCACACGATATCAATGCTTGTATTTATCCTGTTTTTCGCAACTCAGTGTTTTTTGTGTACAAATACTCCCTAGGTAGAGAGGATTAATTATTATTTATCCATGATAATGTGTAGGTACATGTTATCATGATGATGTAGAGAAACCAGGGTATAATTAATCTTGTATTTTCTGCTTGAACATGTACAGTTTGGTTATCCCATGGTATAATTATGTATGTTTAGTTATTACTGACATATCAGTGATAATGCATTTTATGTTTATATTTCCCTCAATGTGTGTTTAGGAATTAGGTGAAACAAGTAGGCAACTAGCAGAGTTAACTAAAGATGGTTACAAAAATATTAAAAAAGATGATGATGATGAGGAGGAGGAGGAAGATGAAGCTGTACGTGATCAGGAGGAGCCTGAAAAACTCATAGATTTACTTGATTTTGATGATGAACAGGAAGATGATGAAGATGATAGTTACTATCCAGAAAGACAAGTAATTAATGCAAACTTTAAATTTTAAGGTTTCCTTTTAGGTTGGTTTTGGTGATGGATACGGCTGTGGTTATGGTTTTGTAGACACTTATTGCAAATCTCATTGTGTGTGTGTGTGTGAAGCCAATAGGAATAACATTAACCAGAAGTGTGGTAAAAGTGCAAAATCTAGTTTCTGGCCAATATTATTTCAATGGGCTTCACTTGCATATAGTGCAGATTTGCAATAGCTGTATTGGCACCCTGTATGGGAAGGTGGTACATGTATATGTTATGTAGATTAATGTTGCATGATATTTATCTGTGCATGTAATTAGTAATTGGTAAATGTTCAGTGTTCACTACATCAGAATGTTCATAGTTCTGTGTAATTTTGTTTTCTCTTGTCTAGAGTGCATGCATTTTTAAGATGTAAAATCATTTCACATTTCATGTTAATGGTCAAGCACTCTTAAATAGTTAGTGTTACTTATTCCTATAGAAAATATATAATGAAATCCTCAGCTAGATTCTAAATTCCCATTTGATGATGTCAGACTGTGTGATTATTGTATGCTGACAAAAGTCACTTGTACATGTAAATGGGTTTCCTTCAATTCCAATCTTATCACGATATTTCAAAGTACTGATATTTAACCCAATGTATTAGGACTTTCTGTGGTGCCCATTTTCTTCTGTGGCTACATTTCAAAGTACTGATATTTAAACCTTGCATCAGGACTTTCTTTGGTGCCCACTTGCTGCTAAATTGGGATTGAGATGACATAAATGCATACATGGCAATGTCCACAGGACCTCAGTAATCATAGAGTATCTGATTGTATGCATGATATCATGAAGTGGGATGTTAATAATTCATATTTAGATAAATAATAAATTTCTCCACTAACTCCTTAAAATGTTTTCATGTCGTCCAATGTTTAGTGTTTGCACTATTATGTATCATATTATTAATAAAACATTAGATTTCAGATATGGTAATTTTACACCACTGGGGATTAACCATTAAATATAATAATCATATTCATAGATTACATAATACAATACATATGTACACACTGAATTTCAGATTATTTTACTACATGTTGTCCAAGTAAATGTGGAACAAAAACAATTGTTGGTCATAAAATTGTAAACAATCTTACCTTACAGTGGAGATATGGATGACAAATGGGTAATCATTTTGGATTTTGAAAAAATCAACATATACTAAATCCTTGTTTGTGACCCAATAAATTGCAAAACATTAAAAAGTGTGTAAAGTGTTTGCCCGAGCTTCGCCTAACACAACAACAAAAGGTTAACCCCATGTGATCGATGAGGACGCACAGTACAGGGATACTGGGATACTAGTATACAAGTACAATTATGCTGTAGATACATACAAAACAACTCAAGTTTTAGCTATTTCTGTGAAGCGCCGAGGACTGTGAGAGAGTCTAAGTTGTTTTATGAATTAAAAATCCAACATAAATACCCCATTTGTCATCCTTATGGCCATTTTGACAATATAGTATCTAACAGACATGTTTTATTCTCATCACAGTTTTCATACATTTGTACTAACACACATTTCTTTCAAATAGATCACTTAACAGTTGGTTTTTTGTTCCTAGGTACAATGTGTTAATTTTCATTCACCTCAAAAAACATGCATGCTGATTGCACCAAGTCATTTTCTGTACCACAAATATTCATTAGATAGATTCAACTAGGGGCTAGATAGTGTTGTTGCTGAGGTTGTAGAACCCTGGTTAGAGAGGGAGACAATCTTATTAAAATTTGCATAGATTCAAAACATTGAACCTGGCTGAACCTAATGTGTTTAAACTTTTTATGTACCAACATTTAAAAAAACCTGATAAAAAATAGATAACGAATATCATGTGTAAGAATGCTCTGTATTGGAATATCTTTGGTTTACCTGTTAATGGAATGATATCTTTCCTGTTTATGCGAATTAATTGTGTTGGGAATGTTGTTGTAATTTTTTGGGGATGGTGTATAAAGGTATATCTTACTTTTCAGGGGTTATCTGTTTTGTTACGTGGTGTCACCATTTTCTTTAGATGGTCCATGTGATAACATTTGAGTTTTTTCATTTTCATGAGTACCACCGAAGTCTGTTATTGTATTGTACACTATGTATACATGTTTACATCCATCACATGTAGTTCAGTTCTGATAGCATGATCAAAGGTTTTATCAGCTACAAGTAATGATTAGCTGATAGACTATCAGATCATGTTATCAGAAGTGAACTTGTAAGATGTGCTACTGTTGTTCTGCCCCCACAGTTGTTCTGGTCCACACAGAAGTAAGGTGTCTTAGGGGCGTGTGTGTGTCTTATACAAAGAAATGTTTGTGCTAGACAGAAACTTCTATGAAATCTACAGAATAACACCATCTTAGTGGCAAATGTTTTGTATAAGTCTGCAAAGCAGTGTCATAGTGTGATGGGTTCAAAATATTAGATATTCCTAGATCCTTCTCAGGTATCTGTCTCTGTACTACTACAACAACAACAACAACAACAACAACAACAGCAACAACAGCTCAGAGAAATTGAAATTTTGAAGACGTCATGTGTTGAGCTCCGTGTTTGTTCACCTGTGTAATGTCATCTGTGTTGTTTTTCTCCTGTTTGTCTTCCCTACAGGAACTTATAGAACCTAGTAAAAAATTAGCAGCAATGACATCAAGTGATGCCATTGGTAAAGGCAAAGAAACACAAACTGAAGACATCCTGGGACTTGCTGATCTCAGTGAAGATGTACATGTAATGACCCTTTTGTCTCCCTCTCTTTAGCCTGTCCACCCCC
This sequence comes from Glandiceps talaboti, assembly GCF_964340395.1. Lineage (NCBI taxonomy): Eukaryota > Metazoa > Hemichordata > Enteropneusta > Spengelidae > Glandiceps > Glandiceps talaboti. The sequence continues at coordinate 2,724,700 of NC_135568.1, forward strand.
ATTCTGAAAGCAAACTGATCTGTCGATCCATGTCTTATAACATGGACTGTACCATGAAGCTATAAAATGGGGATGGAAAGGTTAATATGTTATGTATGTGACAGCAGTCTTTGTCCTGTACTTGTACTTCTGTGTTGCAAAGTGTTGTAGATTTATGTATCTTTTGCCATGTAATCTGCACAAAACTGAAACACCCCCAAAACATGGATAGGCTAAATTGCTTAGTTAGGAAAATTCTGAAAATAATAAGTTTCTTCTACAGTGATACTAGACATTTTGAATTGTTGCCTTCAGAAGTAAACTAAATAAGAAAGATATGGTGCAAAATTCAAAAACTGCTTAAATTCAGTGCTGTAGTCTCTGTGCAGCTGTGTAGTTGTGGGTCAAAATTATAAACACAATAAGTGTATCACTGCACAACCATATCTTCATAATTTCAGTCCACTTGCAATGTATGTGTCTCTGTGCAGCTGTGTAGCTCAAAATGCAAAAAAAGTGCATTACTGCACTAACTGATCATTGTAACAGGTAATGTCTGTATGGAACTCTAGCTCAAATACACACAACTACATTACTGCACAACAGTGGTGATTATGTCTGCCCATGCCCACTGAAAGTGTAAATGTATGTGTGCAGTTGTAGCTCACAATACACTCAAGTGTACAACCACTCAACTTGACTATTAGTTATGCACATATACAGTATATGTGCAGTTGAAGCTCAAATTACGAGTGCTTCAAGACAATACAATGGTCATCACACCAAAAGTCATGCCATCATTCATTACAATGTACTAATTCTTCTCTTCTCTTTTTGGTTTCCTCTGGACTTCTTATTTCTTACCTGAGTTTTAATTATTTATTATGCTTTCATCTATTTTCTACTACAGGGGTTGGATACTTACTTTAATTTTCATATCTCTATGTATCTTTTGATCTCTTGCAATGTAGAATTATACAGCACAATAAATAATGTCTTCACAGATGATGATTCTGAGTTGACCCTTTGTGTAGGGTCTATGGTTTAATTATAGAAATCATGATTTTACTGTCAAAATTGAAAGTGCATTTGATAGGTACCAGACTGAGTGTACTGTTTTCTTGTACTTTAATGGTCTTTTTGTTCTGTTTCTTTTCCATATAATTTGATTCATTATTCCTTTATGTCTCTCCTTTCATCCTAGTGGAATCAGTGGAATCACTAGAACACAAACTCTCACCACATACATTTACTACACAGTGCATGCAGTCTTGTAAATGTGTCCTGATTCAATATGCTTACTGCTGCTGGTGGTGGTGGGTGAAAAATCTCCAAATAGCAAATTGTTAAAATTTGGCCTGGAGAGATAAGTGAGGTGTAGATAAATACAAAGTAGTTGCAACGTACTTTAAAATCCATTGATTTGTTCATTGTTTATTCTTTAATATGCTTTAACGTTCTCCTTGGATATGTTTTTGATAATTTCTTCAGGATCTGAATGATTCCACCAAGAAGTTAAGCAAGCAGGGTAAGCCAGATTCAGAGAAAGAGAAGGACCAGGCGGAGAAAGATGTAGACACGGCTGAAGATGGTGATGAAAGTACAGTTAGAGATAGGTAAATACCATCTAAGCAAAATTGTAGATTGCCAGACTTGTTTGTTAGTCACAGCAAACCATATACCATAAGATGGGCATAAGATGAGCTGTTTTGAAATGTTTGTTAGTTACAGCAGACTGTGTACAATGTTATGGCTGTTTGCAAATATTTGGTAATACGCCATTTTTCCAGTTTTAGGAAAGATAAAAGATTTCATGGTTTGGCCACTAGAAGTGCTGTTCACAAGCAATTTGGTGACCGGAAAGTGAATGCCAGACTACTAATATTGTTGCATAAAGACAGCAGACACCAAGTTACCACACATTCTCTATGTTGTTCCCACATAATTACAGTATTTTGTTAATGGCTATCAGTAATCAAATGCTCTGTGTAAGGACATTCAGAGTTCTTTCACACACATTTCATTCCCTGCTTCATGCAACCACTGGCCATGACAAAGTTTTTAGCCCTCTTATTTTGCTAAAACTGGTGTGCTTAGCCTCTTTTACTAGTGCTCCCCTGAGTCATGACCTGAACATTAGTAACCAAAATATGGCATATTAAATGCACAAGTAAACATGCAAAATCTTTTTCGTCTTGTGATTTGGGCAAATAAATGTGTTATACATTATACATATACTTCAAACTTATTTTATTTGAAGCCGATGGTAGACAAACTAGATGGTTTTTTGTTCCATTTGTTTGAAAATCGCTTTTCTTTGACTGATTTCTTTTCTTTGACAGACTAATTTTATTTGAAGAAGAATCAAGAAGAGAAGCTGATGAATTTGAGAAGTTGTTTGGAGATGCTGAAGCTAGACATAAAAGTGACTTAACAGGAGCTAAAAGTCAAATTCCTCCTGATGATGGTAATGCTTTTCTCAATCTTCTAGCAAATAGTTGTGCTGATGACAGTGTACCACTACAAGGTAGATTTTTTCTTTTCTATTTTATTTCAGTCTTAATTTCATTCCCTTGCATGGATTGGTTTGTCAGTAAAACTGCATGCACCATTACCCAAACATCTTAGGAAGTGGTACCACAATCATTAATTTTCCATCTGAAGAACTAACAGAAAATATGTCACTGCATGGCTTTTATATTTCTAGAATGTGACATCTTATAGCATGGAATCATCATACATGCATGCACTAATCTTTCATTTGATTTCACTTTAAAGACATCTGTTATATAATTTCACCTAAAACACCTTTTATAATCATATTCATCTCCTAAAAATGAGTAACACTGATGAAAATGAGTACACCGGTATGACATTACAGCATATCATCATATCAACTGTATAGAAATATGCTATGGTCGTATATCATCTATTTATTCTAGTGACTGATTTATTCATTGATTGTTTTATGTTACACTACCTGTCAACTTATCTGCCTATCAATTTGTGTTTGGTATATAGTTAGGTAGTGACATACTATATGTCATGCCTTGATATCCTTGATAAAGAATTTTGATTTGAAACATTGGATTGCATTTATTGATTCTGACTATCACTTTTTCCTTATCCACTATCAATCTGCGTATAAGTTTGTCCATCATCTGTGTACCGTAACTATTGTCTGCTATGTCTTTCAGTCTTACATTCGTTTCAGTTTTCATTTCTGTCACGGTTTTTCAGTCTTTATGACTCAGTTTGTCATTAAGTATAATTTCTATCGTCTCACTAATCCTGCTTGACAAACGACTTCTTAATATGATTGAACAACTGACTTAATGTGAACGACTGAGAGAATCCTTATTACATATGGTACTTAACTGTGTTAACGCCCTCAATCAAGCAAGGATCCAGTACTTTCATTTTAACACATGTACTAAAGTAAAGAGATAAAAGAAGCACTATCACTGTATCAGTATCACCGACTACATCTTTAAAGGCCCATGTCAGATCAGGATTAAAGGTTTCATGAAAAAGTTGGCTGGCAAAGTGATAAAAATGTTTGTCCTGAATAAATGATGTATTCAACCTTTCTGATACTAGAACTAACGTGAGAACCTTGGAATTACCTTTAAATTTAGTTCAGTATGTGTGCGCAGGAAAGAAGTTGAGATAAAATGTAGATAACTTGTTTAGATTTTACTTGCCGACAGCCACACATGTTTCATCTAAATTCTAATGTTTAGACATCTTTCTCTCCTCCAATTCAATGTATGGTATATTGATATAAATACATTTATCTGTTTGTCTAAATAGGTGTACCAAAAGATTTACTGACACAGGATACATCAGTACCTGATGAAGACAAAGATGATCTTACTCTGCTTAATGAGATCCTTAATACACCTTCTACAGGGGAGGATGATTTCTCAAAGGAATGGCATGCAGTGTTTGGTGGTGGTTCAATCAATCCATCAATGAATCTCACCCCTGTGGAGAGTGACAATTCAGCTGAGTACATGCCATCTAATTTACTTGACTTGAACAAGAGAATGATGGCCATGAATATGGCACAAGGTGAGAATACTATTAGGGGGTTCAGACAGTAAATTAAATAGCTAATAACTCTATGTACTAAGGAAACTTTTCTGGTGTATATGTAGATATCCTCAGTGAAGATTATCCAAGATTAAAGGTGTTAAAAATATAAATAAAAACGAATAAACTGTGTATGGGTGTTACTAGAGCCTACCTTGTTCTGATCTGTTAGGGATGTGATATACTAGTACGTTATATAGTTTATAGGCCCAGTTCAGTTTACGATTAGCCTTTTTTTTTTGCAAAAAACAGTTGTCTGGCAGAGTTGTAGAAAAAGGTAATCCTACAAGAGAATGTCCTATCTAATCTGTATGACTCCACAGATAGATAATACTAAATTGTGAGATCCTGGGATTGAAACTTTGGCCTTTAAACAGAAAGTTAAGTATAACTGATGACATTTATTTTGTGTTGTAGCTGGACTGCAGCAGCCTATGGGGGCAATTGGACCAGGAATGGGACCAATGGGTCCAGTCAATCCTGCAATGATGCAGCAAGCAATGCACCACCAGCAACAGATGCAGCTGCAACAACAAGGACAAAACCCAGCAGCTGCAGCAGCTAGTAAAAAAGAAGGCATGAAGGCACCACCAAAGAAGGGAGAGAAAGCTGACATGTCAGCATGGTTTAACTTATTTGCGGACTTAGACCCACTAGCAAACCCTGATGCAGTTGGACAGCAAGAAGGCGACAGTCAAGAAAACCTACAGGCTTAATCGACTCACCCCTCCTGTCTTCATATAAAATGGCTTCTTCCTATTGTATTATGTCAATAGGGTGACACTACTTATGTAGATAAGGGTATAAAGTGTACAGAGATCATTGTGTAGAAAATTTGAAATGTTTACGTAAACGTAAACTGTAGAACTGGTGTGCTTCCAAGTGTCAAAGTTACATCACAGCTTTGTCATATTATGGTAGCTTTGAAATTTAGAACAAAACGCATGAATTTACATAGCTAGATGATAATCATATGTAGACACTAATAGTAATCATCAAAAATGGCTTTAAGATGTTTACTATATATAAATGATGTTTAATATACACATCTAGAATATATAACGTTACAATTTTTGTTGTAAAGAGATAGACCAAAAGAGAAACTACTTGTCTCATGGTTGAATCAGCTGGGATGTAAGTGTTCTAATGTTGATGATATTTTTGAAGGGTTTATTATAATGAGTAATATGTGTGGGGGGTAAAGTAGCTATTATGCTGCCTACACAGCTATTATTGTCACACTGGAACATATTTTGTAGACTTTTTGTTCTTTACCTGTTCATTTTTCGTACAGGTGTTCATTCCTATAAGTGCAATTTTATTGAAGTATTTCCAACAATTGTTGTCTTCGTACTAACATAACTGCTCTTTAACTGCCACTGCTTAGTAGTTACGAAAAAATATTGCAACTAGATATTTGAATTGTTAGACCAACCATGCCTTTCTTCTTTATCATGGGCAACATTTTAAACAACAAATGAAATTAGGAGGGAGCCCTCTGTACAAGCAGAAAAGTATGAAAAAACAAAAGAATCTTCAAAATTACGTGGTAGAGAATGGTGTCATCAGACCAGTGACATGACAATGTCTGTAAACTTTGTGAATTTTAATCCCTACAAGAAGGATAACACCTGCTGAATGTTAACACCATATGACTCAAGGAACTCGTATTATGTTTATAGATAAATACCTTTTACTAATTTCTTACAAATACTGTTGATAACACAGTAAGGTGGCGTATTTGAAATGATCTGATAGAGAACTTCCTTCATATTCAATTTCAAATTAATAAAGATCATGTTGGGTTGAACAAGTCTGTATAGCCAAAGTTTGAGGACAATGATATATTTTGCAGTACTGCTGAAAAATATACTGTGGTTGATTTGATGATACCACTTATACAAATGATGACATTTGGAATATGTTATGTAATGTATCAATATGAACATGTACATGTACAGTTCTATCAGATATACTGTGTTTGTATTTGTATGCTAGGCCAAAGTAAACATTTCAGAGAGATACAGATCCATATCCCAGTTTCTTAGATTTTGTGTTGATCTGAGGTCTGTGACATGATAAGAATACCTATATATATACCCCGGTATAGCGATATCAATTTGAGTCACCTTTGAGTTGGCAGAAGTATGCATTATGACAGAATATTGGATGATATCTGATATGGATTTGTGAGATCAGGTGTGTAGGTGAATTTTATATCAGTTCATCATGGTGTATTTCTGATGCATTGATCCCTGAGGTATTAAAACTTATAACGTAAGACGTGCATGCAGATTTTTTATGTTCAAGGCCATTGATGGATCTTTTATGTCTAAACTCATTCACCCGTTTGAAGACTTGGAGTGATTCATGCGCTAATAAGTTCTTTCAATTTTTTAATCATCAATTATAAAATGAAATCTATCCTTTCTATAATTAATAAAACAGTACCAAACTTGTACACTACATATCTCAATATTAAATGTGGCCATCCATTTTTTGCATGTATAAAAAAAAAGCTGGATAATAATCAATTTCTGTTATGTTAAAACACAAGACCGGGATGTATTAAACTTATCGGTAGTTTACTATCAACTTCCTCAAATGTAAAGTAGAACTTATGCTTTCTGAAATCCCAGTGTCTTGTAATTGTAGCCCGTCTTACTATACCCCTGATATCCCTCAATTTGTAAATTGAACTATTCCATATATATGTATATAGCTTTAGGATTAAACCAAGTTAATGTAGTAAATAGGTGACAATGTGAGTGGGTGTATCTTTGATGTGTTGGTTTGAACTGTGTATATCAAAATTTTTTGACAAGGCATTCGGATTGCATTCTTTGTCAAATTGTTTTGACAAAGCAGTCAGGTCATATTCTGTATCAGAAGTTTTTGGCAATGCAGACATATTCTTTGTTAAAAGTTTTGGATCATATTAGGTATCTAGATTTGTTGACAATACAGTCAGATAACTGATAGTAAAAATAATTGATACTGCACTCATATCTGTATTTAAAGGTATTGGCAATGTTATATTACTGTGTAAATTTCCCTAAAAGTTGGTTGTAAATTTAACATGTTCTTTTATGATTTTGCTCATTTTAAGAACAGTTTTAGAGGTTCAATTTCGTCGATGACATTACATAAAAACTATTGCACACACTGCCAAGCTCCTTCATCACACAGTAAAAACCCAACTATATCAACATGTATGTTGAATTTAAAATCACTATTGCTAAGATGTTATCTGTACAGATATATCAAGATGAAAATAATTCATGTGGTGACAGATATAAGGTAAAAGATTCATCATTACTGTCACGCAGTATGTTAGCTATTTTATAGTTGTAAATTATTAACGTTATATTACTCCCAAAACTGATACACATAAAAATCACTCAAGTTGAATTCATGCTCAGAATATCTAATGTGTTTTTAGTTAGGAGCAGTTTTGAAATTGAAGTTGTAGGTTTTCATTTTAGTTTTGCACCGGATCTACATATTTGTGTAAAATATTTTTTTCCTATTCTATGTAAACTCGCAAAGATGCATAATACATGTATAGGACATTAGCTCTGTTGGCTGTTGGTGATTTATAGGTTGTTCACTGACTAAACATGAAGAATTATGGCAAGATGTAAAACCTAGTGGTACATTTTTTTGCATTTCATGTAGACGAAATGTGTAAATCAAACAAAAGATATGATTTTGGACTAAACTATGAACAAGTGATTTCTACTTCATAGATTTCCTTCCTAATATTTTTTAACATGTGACATTAGGAGTACTGTAATATTAATTTAAAAGGACTGCTATCAACCAATGACCTTGACTGTACCTGTGAAAATTTAACATATATCAAGTGAATTATTTATTAGAAACATAATTTCGTCTGTTTTTGTCTATGTGTAACAAGTGCGGTTTTCTTGTTTTGTCATTTTTTGGATTTGCAATTTTGGAAATTCGGTATATTTTGGAAGTAAAAAGTATTTTATTAAAGGAATTTCCAAAGAAGAAACCAGTACCATTAATATAATACTAAGTTTTGAACCGAAAAAAGAGAGAAATTTCGCATATCAAAACTTAAATTCTCCATGACATTCTTTTGTCTCAAGTTTTCTATCACTAAGCAACATTAGTACTTTGGTTTTATTTCTAAGTTATGTTACATGAAATAGCTTATTCTGTAATGTCTATGGATTCAGCCGTTCTTTTTTCCTCTTTCTTTGTGTATACCCTTATGATACAGATGAAAATTGTAATTATTGTTTGATGGATGGCAAATGTTACAAAGAAGTTGTAGTAATGAATTATTTATTAAAATGATGTCAAATATCAATGTACTGTGTTCATGTGGTTGAAATGCAAAGAAGGTAGGCTGTAGAAGTTATTGATAATAAGTTGTTTATTTAACCCAAATATGAATGATTAGGAAACGTTGTTAACAAATGAGAAGGATAAATGGGGAGTCAAGAAGTTGCTAGTCTAACCTGACCCCTGGCATTGTACTTTTTGAATAATAACAATAAAACTGTTCAATCATCATTGAAATGAAATACCTAACTGAACAACGTACACACCAAAGTCTGTGTTGTACTCGGAAAGTCTACAACATATGAAAAGTCTGTACAGCTCTGAGTTTACATTAAATCTACTGCTCTACTAAGATATAGTTTCAAAGATTTCCTAAAACTTTAATAACACTTCGCCTTGAGAGTAGAACAGTCATCGAAGTTTAAATAAGTTATAGGTAGACTTGTTGAAAACATTAAAAAATTGCATGTTCTTCATTGTATGAGTCTGCATATGTGTGTGTGTGTGTGTGTGTGTGTATGTGTGTGTGTGTCTATGTATGTATGTATGTATGTATGTATGTATGTATGTATGTATGTAAACCCTGTAGAACCGAGACTCCTTCAATATTTAAATGTCTTTATTTCCCATAGGGCATATCTGATACCCACCATCATCATTGAATAGTATGTGTAGGGATTTGAAAAACACTGCCAGTAGCCTACTAGCTCACAGATCGTCGGTCAGTATAATTGTATTTTTTGTGTGTTATTTTCGAAAAAAGCATGTTCTTCTAGTTACACAAGAGAGAGCAGTAAATTATCATTTTATAAAATTTTGTCTTGCTCGGTAAAAAAATGAAATAATTTCTTAATATTTCTTGATACTACCAAACTAGTCAGACTATAGAGTTTCAATTAGCTGGCATGATGTTGGTTTTATTACTTCCCAGAATCCCACACACTTTATTTTCAAATTGTTACAAATTACGGAAAACAAAATTCTGGCAGTACAGCGCACATGAACATGAAATGTTACATTTTATCGCACCATGAACATACAGTTTTGTGTTTGTAGCTTCCTTGTTTCATCCGACAGTGCAGTGATGTTGATTTGTGTTCACAGTCAGATAAAATGTAGTATATTCTTGCGCGCTGTCGGTGCCTGCATTTTGTTTTATGCAATTCGTAATATATAACAATTTGAAAGAAACTGTGGTGCGAAACGTCAAAAGCATCGTGTTACCTTATTCAACTCTATAGTCGCTCTGTTTAGTTAGTAAATAAAAAATGTTGAGTTCAACACCAGGTTCTACTTTTACCCTTTCCAAGAAGAAAGACACCTGCATTCCTAGAAAGTATATTTTTGTTACGTCAACCGACTTTGAGAATATATCACAACTCTCTCCTTCGCCTTCAAAAACATGATTTTTGAATCAGTGTCCTGACCTTTAACAGGCAGGAGAAGACCTATTTAGAAACGATACACGACACAGCCGTTTTTCAATATTAATTCATTTGATATGACCTGCGTGGGTAAAGATAGTAATTTAAAAGTAATTTAAAAGTTTTGTAACACAACGGAGACTCGTAAATAATCATTCTATCTCAATATAAGACATAAACGTATTTATTGCAGCTCTGAACTGGCCCATATCAACATGAATTATCTAATAGTCTCTGAATTGAAACATACCTTCCATAGATTTATGTGTCGGATTTATTTACGTAGGTTAAAATGAAGGACCCTGGACTCACAACAACAGATAGCAATTTTGCATTGACGTCAATTGCCAGGTGTTGCATCATAACATTCTATTCATGGAATACAAATAGTATCGGTTGGTTTCATTTTTTTACCCGAGTTCGAAAAAAGTTTGGGTAAAAATAGCTGTTTTGATTCAATGTTGTCTAGTTGTGCCTGTAGTGTAGGATAGAGAGAGAGAGAGAGAGAGAGAGAGAGAGAGAGAGAGAGAGAGAGAGAGAGAGAGAGAGAGAGAGAGAGAGAGAGAGAGAGAGAGAGAGAGACAGACAGACAGACAGACAGACAGACAGACAGACAGACAGACAGACAGACACACACACACACACACACACACAGTGACCATGATAAATATCCTGGATGTCAGGATAACATTTTTTTCGATCGATGACCATTCTACTCATGCAAAGACAACATTTGATTAATTACTTATAAATAAATGAATGGTTGGTTGTAATGGAATTTAGGATTATTTACTTTGATACTATAGAGATCGGCAAAGTGTGTTTAATAAGCAATAGGTCCATGCCACATGCAGTGACAAGACAAGACAAGACAAGAATGATGGACCATAGGGAGATAAAGGTTTCACGAATGAATAAGAGATAAGTAACAATTTTAACGTCAAAATTTCACATGGTCATTATCTGAAATTTAAAAGATTTTAAACGAATAGGTAGAATATAGGCAGCTCGTACGTAAATTCTGAAAATGCCATTGTTTAAATTACAATATCTGCAATATATCTTAAAATGACGTTTTTGATAGATTATTCATATGTGTGTGTGTGTGTGTGTGTGTGTGTGTGTGTATGTATGTATGTATGTATGTATGTATGTATGTATGTGTGTGCGTGCGTGTGTGTCTACGCGAGCGCTTATGCGTGAGTGTTTTTGCATGCACGTGCGTGAGTCTGTGTAGTGTATATGTTTTGCTTGTGTGTGTTTATGTATTTGTATATTCGAGCTTTGCATCAAAAGCGCGCGAATGTTTTGAACAGGTTCTGATTCTTGAGATACAACCATGTTTATTGAACGTGATATATTGCTTTGCTGTATGCATTTGCATCATCTGTATATCTCGAGATTTGACTTTTTATTTATAAAGAGTCCTCTTTTTAAGTTCCAGACTACAATTCTGGTTTTTCCCCACCAACTTTGAAGAGAACGAACGAATGTATGAATGGATGGATGGATGGATGGATGGACAAATGAATGATGGCACTCTAAGCTTGTTGAGGTTATAAAAATATGATAACAAAAATACAATATAATCCCTATGAAAATGTAAAGGTTTTTCTCCAATCGAAAACTTCATTGACTATGCAGCCAACGACATCTTACTCGTATAAAAGTTCCTTATTAACAATTGCGTAAGGGCATGACAAGTGAACACATATTATATCTTTATGTTTCTTAAGAGACAAATGATAACATATCCTAACCCCTAGAGCCATGTCATAACTCATGTAGTAAGAATCCCCAAGTTGAAGCTCAGGTGTTAAGAATCTTCGATTATGAAATAAATCGTCATCAATGCAAGTGGGTTCTCAGGTTAATAAGGTATGGTCAGGGGGATTAAGATACGTAAGATACCAGAAGTGTGCAATTGGATGCAAAAAATAGATAAACCACGTGATGTAGTTATACTTTTGATTGTTTTTAGTATTGTCTGAGCAGGTATTACACACAACCTCCCCAATTGGGTTTGCTGTTTTAATCTCAGATTGTAAGTGTATAGTTTGGACAGGACAACAGTTGCATACGTTATGACATGCTTTTGTATCTCACATGTCAGTTAGAGAGACAGATGATATACTTGGCATTACTGACACGTACGTATATTACGATACTATCTTTATTTTGTCGGGGGTAGCAGAGACATGCATATTACAGCGGTACTCTTTTGGCGGCATTGATTAGTAGTTATTGATGCTTATAATTAATTGTTTGTTCAGTATGTGAATTGGTTTTTGATTTATGATTTTAATACGCGTGTTTGTAGTACATATATGTTCATGTTCTTTAACATGTTTACCATATTCACAATAGAAGAAAGTTTCTTATTATTTGGTTTACAACTGTCGGAAAAGTTACGAGATATGAGGATGAGGATAGGAAAAAGTTTATAAATAGCCCAGGAGTAGGGATATATTTGTGTCTATCCTTTGCAACCTTTGCTGAACGCTTAATATTTATTTAACCACACCCTTTGAAGATTTTCTTTAAACGAAAGTAGGCTTGTTTCTTTTATATCGTTTAGTCTATGTCAAAAAACAAATCAATTAATAAACTGATCAATAAATAAAAAAAATCAATCAATCAATCAATCAATCAATCAATCAATCAATCAATCAATCAATCAATCAATCAATCAATCAATCAATCAATCAATAAGTCAGTCAGTCAGTCAGTCAGTCAGTCAATCTCAGCCAGCCAACCAGTCAACCTACGAACCAATTTATTTACATTTCTTTGGGAGACAGTGTATTAACATTTACATAGTAAAAGGTTTTAGTTATTTTGATTTCAATTGCAGTCTCATTAGTACTTATTTAATATTCAGACGAAAGTTGATACTATTGGATAAGCAGACCCGATATGTTAAGTACAACACTACTCTCCTGGGCGGGTACAGGAAGTACGGGTCACAGATATAATGTAAATAGACCAGTTTGATGAATTATGTAGTGTTAGAAAATATAAACTGATTGACTTTGTAGATTTCCTCCCCAGAGACTTCGACCTGTGATATAAATCTTTGTCGATAACATTAATGTATTGCTCCAGAAAGACAGGATTGAACAGACTAGTTTGAGACATAACAGGACACCAGTTAATCTATGGAGACAACTTGTGTATATAGTAACATCCTTTGACGTGTAGAAATTCGAATTATGGTTTCTAACTTTTATGGTTTCACGAGTTCATGGTTAAACATTGGAAGTGCCATATGTACGATAAAGGGTAAGATAAACCTAAACATAACACAGGGTTAAAACACACCACGATTAAGTAGGGGGTGAGTCCTATGCGCAGTTGAAAAGAAACAAAAGGAATGTATGGGAGGGAAGTCAAACATTTATCTCCGTCAACACATGGTAACCAAAATGTGAGCATGTACAAATCGACCTGTTTACCAAACTGTGTCATATGGACAAAAGGCTCTCACTATGCCAATTGCAAATATGGTATCATAATACTAGATGTAGTGGTTACCATAATAACCAACATATTGAAATTGAGGAAATTAATCCCCTTATCAAAATGTCAAATGAGTCACTAATGACACTGGCATTTATCTCTGAGTGTTTGTAAATGATGAATCCAATGACATCATCAGACATGTCTTGTATAGAAACCATAGCAACCAAAGTGTTATATCTGTTGGAGGTTATATTTTAACCCCAAGTAAAGTCATTGTTGGTATGCGCCTTTTTAGTACCCTCTAGTTGATAATTTTAATAGAGTTTGGAACTAACTGTACATGTGTGTTTAAACATGTATATCTTGATAAAAATCGTTGTCAGATTCATAAAATTTTAATGACAGTCCTGGATGCCGTGTATGGTTGATGTTATCATTGTTATGGAGTAATTCAGTTGGGTTATAATAGAATTAATGATATACATAGTGCATAACAAGTGATTAGTCGATGGTAACACAGAATACTAAATAAATATCTACACCATGTGCTATAGTACTCTAGACATGAAATAAATATCAAACATGGTTCATATTGTATTACAAATACATATATTCAATTTGAAAGGTATATACTGTTATTCTAACATGACTTTTAATATTGCAAGGCTTCAAACCTTTACTCTGTGTGATGTGAAACAGATTCAATATTTCATTTCGTGAGTATCAGTATACGTCTGTGCATATTACAGGACTCGTTTTACTTGGAACCACAACATTCATTTAATCAGACACATTTGTAGGTAAAGATGAATAATAGTTATTGAAAGAAGTTTAATATGCAAATATTTATTGCACTTCTTGGTATGTTAATATATGTGTTGCACTACGACCCAGGCCTAGATACGTTTGGAGAGTCCGGAGTACCAAGAACATACATAAACACACAGAGACACACACATACAGATACATATGTAGAAAGATATAGACAGACAGATAGATATAGATAGACAGACATATATATAGATCGATGGATCGATGGATCGATAGATAGATAGATAGATAGATAGATAGATAGATAGATAGATAGATAGATAGATAGATAGATAGATAGATAGATAGATAGATAGATAGATAGATAGATAGATAGATAGATAGATAGATGAATAAAGGCGTCTCACTGGGGGAGTGGGGGGGGACTGAATTAACCAACTGAAGATCGCAGAAAGCGTGAAACTCTGAGATAATATGACATTGTGGCCTTAGGAAATGTTAACACGTGTAATTGTACACAAACTGTGCCGTAAATCTAATTGTTATGATTTCTGTTTCTGAGACACATACAATGAAGATGGCTTTATTCTGCATATATTTAATATTACATTTACCATGGCTAGTAGTTATAAAGTAACCGACTTCATTTTCACTGATTAGTACTAATCATTTAGATCATACAGTATACCAATGAACACTGACAGACAAACTAATCAACGGCGCCGTTATTTGATAGGCTTCATTACCTGAATCGACTATAAGTGCGTTTTAGACTATACGTCTGCTGCTGTACTTTGGTTGTGAAGCCACGCATGGCGCAGTATATTAACATCTTGTAGCACATGTCTGACGTGTGGATTGAATACATGAAGCGTAGATAATTGTATTAGGAGTGGGGTGTTGTTAATACACTTTTAACACGGAGTGTACCTCGGAAATAAACTTTAAACTTGATGTATGTTACTTAAATTTGTTGAGGAAAGCTCAACCTCATTTTCATTCAAACCCAGGAAAGAAATGAGGGGTCACTAATATATACATTGTTTAAATAGATATCAAAATGCAATCATTCTAGAATACAATATGGCCACCGCCGACTACTGTTTTAACTTTAATAGAAAAATAAAAGATTGGTGATTTCTTTAAAAACAAGATACTGAACCTCAAAAATAATCATTATTTTATAAGGACCAGGAACAAGCGTTCATTTGTCGAAGTTTTGGAAAGAATTGAAGAACTTTGATTTTCAGGAAAATTGGTGACAATTTCTTGCTACCACCATGGAAGTGGGTTACCCATTTCCATGCTACCACCTAGTCTCGGTTACCCAGACTCTCGCCGCCTGGGGCTCTGTCTACGAGACCTCCCTAACCGAGATCTCGTCTAGGTGGTCTCGTAGAAGAGCCCCAGCAGTGAGAGTCTGGGTAACCGAGACTATAGCTACCACCACCATGACAGAAGCTAGATATTGTAAACTTGTATTCATAAAAGTAAGGGCTTTACGTTATTTAAGTGTTGTTCGGCTATCTTCATCCAATCAATAAATAGTGGCTGAAAAAAGCCAATTTAGGAAACTCGATTATCAGCAGCTGTTATGCTACAACTTGACTTTACGAAATCATGTTGACGAAGTGACAGTAAGATTTGGAAAAAAGTACGATGTTTGATATAAAGATGTGTATTTTATTTGTATTAACGAAAACCGTTTCATTACTGTCTTTCATCAATTATGGTCTTACTGGGACGTGGCATCGAACATTTTATTTTCTGAAACAGAAGCTGTTTACAGAAATGTATAATGAAAGAATATGTTTGCAAATGTTAAATCGATATCGTTTAGGCTCATATAGGCATGTTTGATAATCACTCGGTGAAAACTATGATCTAGCTTCACCTACGCATCGTTTTCCCTTGGGTGCACATGTATGACATTTCAATGTCACATTAGATTGGCCTACTTATTACTTCATACTGAAATTGTGTCAGTGTTCAATCAAGTAAATGTATTCAGCCTCGTAAAATGGAGTTTAACAGTCAGGCTTATACAAACGCATTTCAGAAATTTAGCTGCTCAGTTGGTATTGTTAGTGGGGCAGACCTTGCAACCTGTGACACCCAAGTAATTAAATATTGTGAGGTCGATATGAAAATACAAGGCTCTTGCTCCCACTTTAATTCTATATTCAGTCCTTTCATATAGAACATTTGGCAGAAATCTAATAAAAAAATAAAATAAAATAAGTGGACAATGATTACATTGTTGATTCTAAAATAAAAACAAACACTTTCTTTGGAAACATATCTTTCTGGTAACATGGGGTTATTGTTGTTGTTGTTGTTGTTGTTGTTGTTGTTGTTGTTGTCGTTGTTACAATTACAGGAGGTGTCATTTCCAAGGATTTATTGAATTCGTAAGATAAGAATTCTGGGGTTAGGTTTGGTTGACCATACCGCTGCAAAGATGTATTCGTGGTTTTTTAAAAAAGAAAAGCATAACTTTAATCCATGGATGTTGAGACTCCGGATCCGACACGCTCCAATTAATGGCGTTTACAAGGTATGCAGGAAATGACATAGCTGGGAAAGAAGTGACTCAAGGACGTAACAAAAAATCGATGGCCTTGTGATCCGCATCGCCCTCTGTTTACACATGACAGGAGAACTGGACACAGCGGACAGTGTTCAGTATTAATGAAGTTTTTTTATTAATACATATACATGTTCTCCCGCCGAAACCAAGATGATTATCAGTGTTGCGAATAAAGTGTGGAAATTATCAAGTTTCATCCAACATGTGCAGAGGATATTGGAATTTATCAGGCACTCAGGAGATATTCGGGATGATGGATTGTGGAAATGAAAGTGGCGGCAGTCATTTGGGAACGGGGGCCGTAGACTGATCTCTTGATACGAGCCTTGGTAAAACGAGTTTTACAGATTAATGTTCTCACTTGAATATTAAATGTGTCACTTACTTATTCTTACTTAAGAGAGAATGTTTTAATTTTAAATCGATGATTAGCCGTGCCAAACATTTAAAACATATTGATGATGTTTCTTTCGTTTTCATTTTGATATCATGATAGAATTTGAAATGGTGAATTAAAGTTGAATCCATTTATGTCGTATTCTCTGGTCACATATGAAGAGTTCGGAGAATCAGGGTAAAGCCGTTGTAGTTAGTTTTCTTTGGTACGCTTTCTTCGCATATTAACAGAGATAGAATACGCCTAAGAAATAGCCCTTTAAACTTGTATTGTTACATCGCTCAAAAAACTCCAACCTACTCTCGGTTAAAAT
The DNA here is from genome assembly GCF_964340395.1 of Glandiceps talaboti. Classification (NCBI taxonomy): domain Eukaryota; kingdom Metazoa; phylum Hemichordata; class Enteropneusta; family Spengelidae; genus Glandiceps; species Glandiceps talaboti. Next base: position 2,742,048 of record NC_135568.1, read on the forward strand.
CATTTAAATAGATCTGGGGTCAGCGTACACATTTGTGAAACAGAGAAAATTTAGTCATTTTCGAATCCAATATGTATGAAAGCCAGTAAGGGACATTTTGTAAAATAAAAAATAAAAAATAATCTTGTGAGCACAACATAATATCTTGTGCGCACGACTTACTATCTTGTGGTTGTGCTCACGAGATAATTTTTTATTTTTTATTTTACAAAATGTCCCTTACTGGCTTTCATAAATATGGCTGTCGAATACTGCATTAACTATATGGGGTATTTGTCCCCACGGCATATGTACAACTACCTCGATGAAAACTTTTCGATTCCCAACAATTTTCCCATGGAAGAAATGTTTACATAATAATAATTCTCATGGGATGGGATGGATGGAGGGAAGGTAAGAGTGGGATTCGTGTCAACTGAAATCTAGTTTGCAATTATTGAACAATTGACTTCAAAGTTCAGATAAAATGCATACGAGCAAGGCATTTATTAATCACGTGATTGAAGTAAGGTTACATTTTTATAGGTGTCAAATTGTTCGCTACTATCAAATTACTGTGAATTTTCCAGGCAATGATTTACCTGAAAACCTGAATAAATTGCACGGCTCGCAATGAGAGTTATTGAGTTCATAAGTTTGTTTGTTCGTGCATATGACAGATGAGCACTTTCCCGCCAATTCTTATTATTCACTGTTATCGACACCATACAACCTTACATATGTAATATCGCAATCAATGGGACAATATATTTCTTAGTAATAAGAACACGATTTTGTTACTGATAGATATTAATTGAGTGCTGCTGGGCATTCTTTAGATTCGTTAAATTGTAACGAAGAAAGCGCAATAAAGATACTTGCAATTTATTAAGGTATCCATTACCTTATCAATATTTCAGCCATTCAGCGAATTCTTTACAATGGCCAATATGCTCAATAAAAGAACCCACACCCCTTGTATGAAACAACTGTTAAGAATACAAAATATTGATTTTCATATTCTTATGTGAAATCGCCGTCTATGCTAATAAATGTTGATAGAAAATTTCAGTGAATAAATTCTGCTTATATATAGAAAAAAACGTACGAACAACGTCCTTTAGGAAAAAATCGCTTAATGTTTCAAGCTAGAACTCTGTCCAACTCGGAGGTTGAGGTTAAACAGCTAAACAGCCAGTCAATCCGAACGTAATGGAAATGCGTAAGAGAGTATATCGGGAATACAAAATCATTAAACGTTAAAACAGAACTCAACGTTGAAAAAACACATCAGTACTAGATAAAACAAACGCTCACCATACCAATGTAATGGAAAGCCTACACCTAGAAATAGAATATAGTGGTTAATTGACGGTAAAAAGAATAATTGTTTATCAATTCCTTTGGGCTGTAACGTTCTAAGGAGGAATATAATCTCTTCCCTCTCAGCCTTAAACTATCTTCACTACCATCAACTCTAAACAATTCTTAAAACAGACATACCTCCAATAGAATAGCCATTATTATGAAAATGAGCAAAAAATACAGGCTAAAACCGTAACCATTGGTTTTGATAAATAGTCATTACTCGAAACGCTCAGCAAACCTTGCATCTTAGAGGACTGTTTTTACCTGCGTTTTTTCTACACCTTTGATAGAAAGCTATGTGTCTGTTTCCGTCTTCATATTCTCATTAAGAAGTATCAAGATGTTGATCATAACATAGAGATGGCTAAAATTAAAGGCGTTACTGATTTTGAAATAAAATATTCGTAAAGTTTACACCTCAACACCTCCAGCGAATGTGGATCATTCTGTCAGACCCAGTTAGACACTGAAGAAGGATAAGCGATTTATTCGAAACATGTCTGTTTCTTTATCAAAAGTGGAAGAAGAGAACTTGTGTATGGATTTTATCACACATTTTTATTATACAGCATTTTTTGTAATCTGGAGAAAATTTCATCCACACCAACATTTGATAATATACCTTTTAATTGATAAGAACTTCATTGTATTATCAAAATCCAGCGTATTTATCCCAATACCGCATATTACACAGTGCACCCATTCATCTCTTTAGCGCCCTCTATTCATACAGTGCTGACACACATGTCAGATTGTACACCTTGAAATATGTCATCTGTCCTCCTACAAATCATCAAAAACTCCTTTCACACGTCATTGAAAACACAGAATTTTCTCGGTGATATTTGCAATGAAACTTACAAGAAATTAACTGAAGTGATCGTAATGACAATTTCTGTTAAGTGGTTCTTAGGTGCAAAGTAAGCTAATGTCGACGCAGCAATTATAAAAAATGTTAAATGTTATCCCGTTTCGATGCAGTAGATGAAAGGTATTTCTTTAAATGACTCAAGAACATTGTAAGTCGAAAATTTATCTTTGAATGATGTGCCACAAGCTGTGAAAGGTTGTAAATTGCATCATTATCTATTACTACATTAGTAAACTTGTTGAAATACGACCAAGGAAATTGTAAATAGTGGCAACCGAACACACTTGATCTTGATAAAGGTAAAATATTGTAGGAACTCTAATTCAGGGAGGCTATAAATCTATATTGAAATACAAGTGTTCTCGTGATTCCTATATCTCATTGGAGAAATTCTGTAGGGAGGGTCAAATCTACTCGTTATTTTCTAACCTTACAAATCAAACCAAGTGCAATGATTAATCTCAATTTACAGTTTAAAGGCAACCCAGAAGAATTAAGAAATGCATCCACTGTTTTTTAATGCAAGTCCGTTGGGGGCAATGGCTTTATAACCCGATGTGTTGCACTGCAATACAGAAAAGGACAGCCATTCAATAGCCCCATCTACACGTAGGTCGTCCTATCTGAGGCAGTCCCAAGTCCTACCTGAGGTAGGATAGATTTGTGTCTGCACGTAGGAAGGTTACAGCGTGGATGTCGCGCGTTCCGTCCTGACTGTACATAAGACAAAGTCAGGAGGGTTTCAGGAAACCTCTCAAAGGTGTCCTAAGTCAGACAATCCTGAATCCTACCTCAGGTAGGATTTTTAGTGCCGTGTAGACGGGGCTAATATAAAAGTCATTGTCGCCTTTACAGAATCAGTAGATATATACTTTAAAAAATTGCATTGTAAATGAGGTTTGAGCATTTCGTTCCATGTCTTGAAAATTAGATTCCACATCTTTCAAGTTCAAAGGTGAACTCCGTTATTCAGTGTAATTAGTTCAGATCAGCAATTGCACTTGAAGACCAAATAGTGTATGTATGTGATCCGGACAGGAGTTCGCCATGTTCACCGTGGCACTAAATTTCTGCGTCATCAGATGTTTTGCCACCTAACTATAGTTATGTCATATATTTTGATTTACATCTCTATCTTTATAACCTCTTCAAGTCCCATTTCTAATCAAGACTGTCATCTTCCTATTTATATCACTATTAAATTTTAATACTTGTCGTCGCACTTTTTGACATTTGAGTGTCTGTCTGTTATTGTGTCCCCCCTTCCCTCATCTCTCTCTCTCTCTCTCTTTCTCTCTCTCTCTCTCTCTTTCTCTCTTTCTCTCTCTCTCTCTCTCTCTCTCTCTCTCTCTCTCTCTCTCTCTCTCTCTCTCTCTCTCTCTCTCTCTCTCTCTCTCTCTCTCTCTCTCTCTCTCTCTCTCTCTCTCTCTCTCTTTCTCTCTCTCTATCTCTCTATCTCTCTCTCTCTATCTCTCTCTCTCTCTCTCTGCATAAATTGTACACATAAGTGTAAATAAAATGTCATTGTGATAAGAAATCAGCTACTTCTTTTAACACGTCACTCTCGGTCGGGATGTTTGATTGATTCACTGTTAATTATTAAAAAGAACATCGCAAAACATCAAGGACAAAGTTTCTTGTGTCAATCCTTCCAATCATGAAATATTGACAGTTTTTATAAGGTGTTATTCATTTGGGATCTATTATTTAGCTACGGGACAGTTTTGTGACAGATAAGAAGCTCCCAATGGGCCATTATTTGACCAAAAATGTACATGAAGTTTAACCGATGTTAAGGTCGAGTTCATCTGGGAAACGTAGATTAAGTTGTTTTATTAGAATTCAATAACATACTAAGAGCACAGTGAACATATGGCCAGATATGGGTCCAGGTTAGTTCGTTCATGTATGATAGGGACCAAAGGTATGTATGGTGGTGAAATACATGCCAAACAATATAATCTACACATTACAGGAAGAATTGTAACTCTCGTACGTGTTTGCCAACACTAAACCTCCCCGAATTAGTTTTTGCAAGATTATCTATTTTGTGATAAGCAACCACACAGACGAGAATCGAATCAAATATCAACTCACTTTGTTTTTAGCAAAATGGTTAAGGTAGTATGCGCCTTGACCTTTTTTTAAAATTCAAAGTTATCCGAAATCTCTCCACACATTGTCATATGAAAACTTATTCCTGTTACTTTTGAAGAAAAAGTTCCATGTCTTGTTTTCAAGAAAATAGCTATTGTTTTTATTTTCCTGTAGTGTTAACATAGCATTCGGTGACCATATTGGATTCTTAAACGGGTTACTTCTGATATCTCTTTGGCCTCTATTTCAGAAAAGGAACGGTGACTCCTGATTGTTTTTATTTATTTTACCTAAGATTGTGTTAACAGCAAAAGGCACATACTGCGTTAATGGACTTTGATTTCAGTTCATCGTTTTGACAGGATATTTAACACGTTTTAAATGTGAAATAGTAGAAGTACAAAATTACATGTTCACTATCTGATAGTTAATAAATGTTTTCTAAATCCCTGAAGCGAGAGCAAAACACGGGATGGTTATTAATAAAGCTATTTACGTGTACTGTTACAATCTATGATTCAATGTTTCAGTGGTAAACTGAAATCAATGAACAGCCTTTAAAACCTTCAAAACTGTAAAATGAAAGAGTAAACCAATTGCAAGGTTATACCTAGTTATGTTGTATCTGTCCTACAAGCAATTTGTTCATGTTCTAGAAATTAAATGAGAATTGTCTGACTTAGAAATTGTAAGGTGACCATCAGGCATTGAGGCCATCATTGGAAGGAATGAATTCCATATACCACGAGAATAGTTACGTCAAATATTGCATCAATATTCGCAACTCTTACATATATAAATGGTAATTTTGGTACTCCAAGAATGAAGGTAAATTCACAATAAAGTCCTGCTAAACATCATCAGACGATTACAGAAAGATAGTGTATAATAATGGTGATATAATCTTATATCTGCAAAATATATGAACATACCTGTGGTAAATGTTAACAACGAGGTTGGTTTTCATTTATTAAAAGTTAACAGAAACTTACTTGAATAGTTGAATAGATTCTTACAAAGTGTGTGGTAAACCCAAGGGAGACATGCATTATCACCAGAAACATCAAATGGTCATAGTTTTATCATATTTTGGGGCTCATATAAGTAGGGATTCTAATTTCAGTGTTTTCTCAACGACTTTACGGTTAGCGTGACAGAAGAAAGGCAGTCTCTAAGTGATTTTACACAAATGTTAACACAATATAAACAACCCATATGTCACTGTAAAAAAGTTTGGTAAAAGTTCGGTAATTTTGACGGATAAGCTTATTCATTGTAAAATTCGTCGGCTAATTTATCCCAAAGGACTTACTTACGACAGTCAAAATGACTCGTCCGTTGATGATATGTCACATACGATATACTGTCCATGTTATGAGACAGAACGATGTTTACGGAATATTTCATGGTAATACATCATAAAGAATTAGTACGAGACAGTTTCATTACATACTGTGAAAGAATAGTCTAAGAGGACATCAAACAAACGCCGATCGCTTGGTTCGTCTCCTAATGGATTAACTAGTGCTATATAGTTCCATTAGTCTACGAAGGAGTGAGCATAAAATGTTTCGCTTGAATTATTGTACGCATACACACACTTATTAAGATTATAGGACAAGTATAGGGGTCATTATAGCCATACAATTATGTTACAGGTAGATAAAATATTCTATACTTCTAGTCCATCGTATACAGATGTGATAAACAACATTATAGGCCAATTAACAAACTAAACATAGATAGCTAGATGGCTAGATAGATATATACCAAGATAGATGTTTGGTTTACCTAGCTGAATATATGGCTAGATACATATATAGATAAATTGATGTATGGACAGGTAGGTGGGTGGCCGTATGGGTGGGTGGTTGGATGGATAGATGGCTAGCTGGCTGGGTGGGTGGGTGGATGGATGGATTGATGGATGGATAGACAGATGGATAGATATATAGATAGATAGATAGATAGATAGATAGATAGATAGATAGATCAATGCATGTAGAAGAACCCGTGTTAAAGTAAGATTATATATAATATCCGTGGGTAGTTATATATGTGTATGTATGTATGTATGTATGTATGTATGTATGTATGTATGTGTGTGTGTGTGTGTGTGTGTGTGTGTGTGTATGTATGTATGTATGTATGTATGTATGTATGTATGTATGTATGTATGTATGTATGTATGTATGTATATGCGTGCTGTTTATGTATAGTGATCTAGTGATGTCTGCAATAGTTATTCTACGGTCATGAAATGGTTGAGAGTGATCAGAATAGAACAGGTAGTGAAGCTATTGAAGGGATCATATTCCAATTTAGAAGAACGTCTTTCTTAAGATCCATTGAAACCCTAGGGATTGCGATCATTTACTTTTTTTGACACGGGTTTTCTTTAATCCGTCAGGGACCAATACTAACTGTAATAAGAAGGCATCCTATGTACTGGTATAGGATTAATGTACCCTAATAAATCACAAGTCTCCATTTGACACTAATGATTCTATCATACTCCCATACTCTGTGAGACATACGATAGCTCATGCATATCTCGTTGTACATATATTTTAGTGAGCAAAACATTTTGAAGGAGATGCTGATAATCTCTTGCGAACTCTGTGTTCAGTAAAATGGTTTTATCAAGGAATATTAGCAAGGGTAAAGTCAAGTTATATTGACAAATTCAGAAAGAGAAAGTGCTATGTATTGTTCACATTTAGGAAACAAGGGAGACTTATGAAGTACACACACACACACACACACACACACAAACACACACGCACATCACATCACAGATGCGAACACACACACACACACAAATATATATATATATATATATATATATATATATATATATATATATATATATATATATATATATATATATATATATATATATATATACAGTTATAGTATATATGTATGCACGCGTTTATATATGATGATTACATATAAGAATTATGTATATTGTGGTCACTGAGAGGTAATGGGCCGTGGTATAACTTTATTGATATATGGCGTACTTGTAGTGGTCATATAATTTATATACAAACCACGTGTGATTCTTGTAGATGTAATTTGTAGGATCAAGATGCTCATCTCACTACAGAGACAGAAATCCTTGTTCTGCATCATCCGTTGCAGCACAAAATAATGCAGGCACACACTTATCACATGCCAGGTACGTCAGAATTAAAGTAATCCGTTTAATCTTTGATTATCAGCGAACATTGCGGCACTTTGTCAGCTCCATTTATTCACAGGGTTTGATAACTGTATGCATTTTAATGTTGTAGCAAAACTAGCAATGTGGACAAAGTACTGTCAGGAACAAGATGGAATGACAAATGTTAACCTAACACAATACACTAGAGAATATGTATGTATGTATGTATGTATGTATGTATGTATGTATGTATGTATGTATGTATGTATGTATGCATGCATGCATGCATGCATGCATAAATGCATGCATGCATGCATGTACGTACGTACGTACGTACGTACGTACGCCTGCCTGCCTGCCTGCCTGCGTGTTTGTTTGTTTGTTTGTTTGTTTGTTTGTTTGTTTGTTTGTTTGTTTGCTGTCTGTCTGTCTGTCTGTCTGTCTGTCTTTTGTGCTTCTGTATGCCTGT